>NC_064648.1:54279113-54583886 GCF_023864345.2 Schistocerca serialis cubense | reverse complement strand
TGCAGAAGTTACACGAAGTTAGGTTGTACTTATTTTTTACACACACACACACACACACACACACACACAAACAAATCAGTTGGTTCTACTGAGAAATTCTTAAACGGAATAGGAGTTGGCCACCAATAAATCCTTTAGGCTTCTCTTAAACTGAATTTCATTGCTTGTTAAGCTTTTGTGGCTGCTGGCAAGTTATTGAAAATGTATGTTCCTGAATAATGCACGCCTTTTTGTACAAGAGTTAAGTGACTTTAAATCCTTGTGAAGATTATTCTTATTTCTAGTATTGAGTCCATGAATTGAGCTGTTGGTTTGAAAAAGTGATATATTTTTAATGACAAATTTCATTAAGGAATAAACATATTGGGAAGCAGTAATTAGTATACCTACTTCCCTAAACAGGCTTCTGCAGGATGTTCTTGTGTTCACACCACATATAACTCTTACTGCACGTTTCTGTACCCGCAAAACTTTAGCTTGGCTTGATGAATTACCCCAAAAAATAATCCCATATGACATTATGGAATGTAAGCAAGCATAGCATGCCAGCTTTTTTTATTTTTATATCCCTTATGTCTGACACAATTTGCATTGCAAATAGAGATTTGTTAAGATGCTTCCACAGTTCTGTGGTGTGCTCCACCCAGTTGAATTTATTATCAAGCTGTAATCCCAAGAATTTAACACTGTCCACATCTTCTATCTGCTTGTCATCGTATGTTAGGCATACACTCGTGGGACACCCCTTACAAGTTCTGAACTGCATGTAGTGTGTTTTTTCAAAGTTTAGTGCCAAAGAATTGGCTAGGAACCAATGATTAATCTCCACAAATATTTTAGTAGCCAATCTTTCTAAGACTACACTTGACTTGCTATTTATTGCAATGTTTGTATCATTGGCGAACAAAACAAATTTGGCATCTGGTAATGTTACTGATGAAAGGTCATTGATGTACACAAGAAAAAGTAAGGGCCCTAAAGTGGAACTTTGTGGGACCCCCACATGTAATTAGTTCCCAGTTGGATCATGTCTGATAGCTTAATATATGTCTCTTTCCTAATAACAGTCTTTGTTTCATGCCAGATATGTAAGATTTGAACCATTTTGCAACATCTCCTGTTACACCATAATATTCTAATTTACTTAAAAGGATATTGTGATTTACAGAGTCAAAAGCCTTTGACAGATCACAAAATATACCAGTTGCCTGCAATTTTTTGTCTAATGAATTAAACACATTATCACTGTAGGTATAGATACCTTTCTCAATATCAGAACCCTTTAGAAATCCAAACTGCGACTTTGACAGTATGTTATTTCAGATAAGATGGTTATAAAGCCGATTGTACATTACTTTTTCTAAAAGTTTTGAGAATTCTGGCAAAAGTGAAATTGGACAGAAATTTGATGCTATTTCTTTACATCCCTTCTTAAACAGCATATTTCAACCATTCAGGAAATATTCCACTGATAAACGACTGGTTACACAAATATTATATATAAAAACAAAGATGAGGTGACTTACCGAACAAAAGCGCTGGCAGGTCGATAGACACACAAACAAACACAAACATACACACAAAATTCAAGCTTTCGCAACAAACTGTTGCCTCATCAGGAAAGAGGGAAGGAGAGGGGAAGACGAAAGGAAGTGGGTTTTAAAGGAGAGGGTAAGGAGTCATTCCAATCCCGGGAGCGGAAAGACTTACCTTTGGGGGAAAAAAGGACAGGTATACACTCGCACACACGCACATATCCATCCACACATACAGACACAAGCAGACATGGGTAATGCTATGTCTGCTTGTGTCTGTATGTGTGGATGGATATGTGCGTGTGTGCGAGTGTATACCTGTCCTTTTTTCCCCCAAAGGTAAGTCTTTCTGCTCCCGGGATTGGAATGACTCCTTACCCTCTCCTTTAAAACCCACTTCCTTTCGTCTTCCCCTCTCCTTCCCTCTTTCCTGATGAGGCAACAGTTTGTTGCGAAAGCTTGAATTTTGTGTGTATGTTTGTGTTTGTTTGTGTGTCTATCGACCTGCCAGCGCTTTTGTTCGGTAAGTCACCTCATCTTTGTTTTTATATGTAATTTTTCCCACGTGGAATGTTTCCTTCCATTATATTGGTTACACAAATAGCTTAATATGTTACTTAACTCAGAATCACATTCTTTAATTAACTTTGTTTATATTTCATCATACCCACTAGATGTTTTTGATTTTAAAGAGTTTATGATCGAAATTATTTCTGCTGGGGTATTGAGGGTCAAATTCATATTATGGAAGTTACTTGAAATGTCTGGTGTGAGGTATTCCACAGCAGCATCTACAAAACCTGACAACCCCATCTTTTCAGTAACAGTTACAAAATGTTTGTTACAAAATTCTGCAACACTCTACACATCTGTAACCAATGTATCATTTAATCTTAATGCTATTTGTTCCTCTTCATGTCTGGTTCTGCCAGTCTCCTACTTCACTATATCCCATATCATCTTTATTTTGTTATCTGATATGACTATCCTTTCCTTGTAGTATATTTGCTTTGATGTCCGTATTACAGTCTTAATATTTTGCAGTATTTCTTGTAATGTGCTATAGCATCAACATCAGAACTGTTTCGGATTGACAGATACAGTTTTCTTTTTGTTTTAAAAGATTATCTCTATTCCTTGAGTAATCCATTGCTTCTTTGTAGACTTTGCTCTAATCTTGGTTAGTTTTGGGGGAAAACAGTGTTCAAATAAGGTAAGCACTTTATTAGCAAAAGTGATATATTTTTCATTCGTGCCATGAGCACTGTAAACATCATTCCAGTGAATGTCTCTGAGGAGTGTCCTAAAATGATCAGTTTTTGGCTTGTTGATTATGCTCTTGAGCTCAGATTTAACAGATTTTATATCCTGTTCAGTATTAACATTAAACAGAAATAACTGCATGTCATGGTCCAAGAGGCCATTGACTATTGGTTTTGTAATATAATTTTGTTCAAAGATATTATCACTGGCTGGCTGTGAGCAATTGGCTACCCTAGTGGGAACTTTACAGTGGGAATTAAGTTGAATGATAGTGTTACTAACTCAAATAAGTTCTTATTGGGAGAGTCTTTAAGGAAACCTACATGGAAATCACCAGCAACCACTATCTCTTTGTTTCTGGTTGTTAAATGCGCAAGTACAGCTTCAAGGTGGTTTATGAACAGGTTAAAGTTACCTGCAGGTGCTCGAAATACACTTATTATGAAGGACTTTTTGTGAAATTCTACTTCTGTTGCACATTCTTCCATATGCTGTTCTACGCAAAATTTGTGAATGTGTATGTTCTTAAATTTATGACAGTTCCTTATGAATGTGGCAACTCCTCCTTTCTCCATTTCTGTTCTACAAAAGTGAAATGCTAACCTAAACCCTGTAACACTTAAAAGTTCTACACCAGTGGTCACTTGATGTTCAGAGAGGCAGATTGTCAGCTGGGTTTGAAAATTCTAATTCATCTATGCAAGTAATTAATTCATTAATTTTATTTCTCAGTCCTCAAATATTTGATGCAATAAAGATAGCTGACATTTCACATTGACTGAGTTAAAATTGGGTAGAGTTGAAGTATCTGCCGACTGTTGAAAATTCTTAACCAATAGCTGCTTATGCTGATGTAATAAGATAGAATTGTTTTTTGTTTCTTTCTCAAATTGAATGTTTGTCACAGTCCTAACCTGTCTTAAAACTTAGTTTCTCTCTGTCCTCCCTAACCTAAAAATGGGCCTTTTCTTAACCCTATAACCACTGGTATTTTATCACTCATGACAGTGCCTCCCCCTTTAACTTTCCTGCTATTTTCCCAGTCAGTTTACCGTTTCCTTACCTGTTCAGGTGAAGGCCATGCCTAGTATAATCCCACCTATTGAGAGAAATAACCACACCAGTGTGTTACCCTTCACCTGACATAAGCAGCCGTTCCAACTCCAAGTTAACTCTCTTGACAGAAGAGTTCAAATGAATTCAGTGATGGCACCCAGAACAGATACAAACTCAACACTAGTATGCTTTGATGCTGATGCAATCTTTGCCAGGTCACACTTTATACTGTACCCAAGATCTCTGTCAGTACTATTATCTGCCCCACCCACTGTAACCATGGTGTCTTCCTTAGTGAAATCTTTGCAAAGTGGTGCTAAGTCCTCTGTCACTTGCTCCAGACAAGCACTAGGTTTAAAAAAATTTGGTGACCTGGTATTCTGATCCTAGTTCATCCTGCAAAAGCTGGCCAACACCTCTTCCGTGGGAACTACCTACCTACCTACCTACCTACCTAACAACAACAACAACAACAACAACAACACCACTTTCTTTCTCTTTACTAATTTCCCTACATTCTTACTTTTCAATTTGCTGCTGAAAGTTTGTTGTGCCCTGTCTGCACCTGCAACTGATTGAGGCTCACCAGCTTCTAACTGAAGCAACAGGTCAAATCTATTTTCTACATTCAACATGAAACCATCAAAGTTCTTGGCCTGTGCCTCCTGTTGCCACTTCCCACCTATCTTTACTCTTCTCCCTCCTTAACCTGTCAAGATCTCCCCTGGCCTCGTCTAACTCAGCCTGAAGGGTGTCAATTTTCCACTCCTGTTCTAGTATGTTTGTATCTCTTCTACATATCCTACAAAACCACTGATTAGTCTCATTTACTTCCCCTATTCCCTCACCACTACAGTCACCCAGATGGAGAAAAGTACGGCACCCGTCACACCAAAGCCCCAGCTTAACAATTCTACAGCAAGTTAAGCACTTTTCACTCATAATAACGTAATAGTTTATTAAGAATAAGTCAGTTAAATTACAGATAAACATGAAAATATGGTTCTATAAATTTGTGGCTCTGTTGAGAGGTTACTGTAATCTGTGCATCATTGATTCTTAGAACATTTGGGTAGTAGTGTGTGGGTCAGCTGTGTTGTGACAGTTATCCAACATAAAAGCTAATTACTCTTGTTTTGAGCTATCGGTTTGGATAATTTTAATGAACAACATGAAAAGTGCATTGAAATATTTTGTAGGTTAACAACAAATGAGCATAGCCTCTAAAAGAAATTTTGTATGAAGAAAATGCAATGAATAACTGACAGAACATGTAAATTAGGTAGTAAATTTGTTTACTTCATTGTGGAAATGACTGAAGGATTAAATATCCACCAATTGCTGTTGGAAATAATTTGAATTTGTTTGCATGATCAGTAGGCCTGGCAGTTGTAGTGGATGGAGATAGAATTCTATCTTTATGGAATACAACAGTATACCTACTCATTAACTGTCAGTTGAATCTAAAGTACAATTCAGCTAAGGAAATAGTGATTCCAAGTTTCCTCTTATGCAATCAGGTGTGTGAAATGTGAGTTTCATTAATTGTTATACTAACATTTGCCTTCCTGTTTGATTGATAATGTGTTCATACAGTTGGCTGTGTGGAATTAAAGGTAGCTCCTGAAATTTTTTAAAAAATTATGTTTAAATCATAAATTATTTGAATTACACCCTTTCTTTAAAATAAAAATACATAAAGAATGAGTTACTTTAGGCATGCAATAATTGTATCTAAAACTTGAAATCTTGAAGATAAATGTCAAAAACTAATAGCATTTGGGACACGATGGATTCTGTACACGACTTGCGCAAGTAGTGTCATTCTTAATGCAATTTTTGATACTCTAAAAAACTAATACTATTCATAAATCATACAATTTAAATACATCAGTCTTTCAATTCTTTTATTATATTACATTTTCTTATTAAAAAAAAAGATTCCTCTTGCAACACAGTCATAGGTCCCAATTCTAAAGACATAATATATATTGCTCTTTTGAACAATCATTGGTCGTTTCATTAATGTTCAAATTTGTTTAGTTCTAACAAAAAGTGCTGTCACTTTCGTATTGTGTGAATAAATTGTAGCCTTTGAAATGGGTTTTAGAAACATTACCATAGCTTCTTTGTTTTCAAAGATGCCATAGAAATTGTTGTATTCTGGATGTGACCTGAGGTGTGAACAATCATCTAAGGTGGGTGTGCCCCTTGTGAACGGGGCACCCAGTTGGAAGGAGCACTCCATTGGAGACACTGGCAATCGTGGGGGATTTCCTCATGATGAGTCAATCATCTTCCCACTCAACTTCTACAAAATGTAAACAGAATGAGGCTACTGATTCAAAGACACTTCCTGCTGCACCATAGTTCCTTGTGGTCTCACGTACTGAAGACGGTCAGTCCTTTGCTACGGTAAATCCGTTTATTATTCAGAAAGGTGTAGATGCAATTTCTGGTCCTGTGAAATCCTGCTCTCGTTTATGGAATGGCACTTTGCTTTGAGCGACCACTTATGATTCTCAAGCACAACTGGTGCTTCCATCCAAGCTCAAAGCAGGCTATGAAATTATCACCGTCTGGCCATACACTCCAAACCCAATGCATTACTACCAGTGCCATTGCTTTAACCACACTAGAACATCTCGTTCACACCCAGCCACATACGTCACCTGTGGTATGGATGCATTACATCAACTTCAATGGTGGCCATGCCTCCACCTCTTGGGAGTCTCCTGTGTAACTAGATGAGTGGGCTTTTCAAGAGATCCGGATAAAGGAAAAGGTGCCTTATCCAATTGCTCACATGTTACTGGCTAGTCGCAAACCCTGTGTTCTCCCGTCTGGTACCTATAGTTCTGTTATTTTTACCTCTCGCTCCATGAAGGACATGGCCACACAGACATGCAACCTCAAATTTGGCTCTGAGGTTGTGAAATCGCTCAGCGTCAAGGTAGCATTGCTGTCGCTCCGTCCCACTGTGCAGCAAACAGTCAAACTCTCGCCTAAAAGGGCGAAGCCACCTACTACACAACCAGCAGGCAGGAAAGGACAGGAATAGTATTCCCATGAAGACTTCCTCCATCCCTCCAGCCAAACACCCGAGTCTTCATCTAACCGGAAAGACTTCAAGTAGTCCTCCAAAGGCAGTCTGTCTTTTCCTTCGCCACTTCGAAGATCGTCTTCGATGGTGTCAGCATGTGGTCCCTTAGCCTAGCCAGCCTCTGTGTCGCCGGTGCGCACCAACATCTGTTTTTTGTAGTTGGACTCCACAGACTGACCGCCAAGAAAGATGATGCTTCCATGAACCCCTTGGATCAGGATCCTCCTGCTACTGTGCCCCATAGCAGCGCCTCTTCCCCTGTTGTCACTCGGCAGCTGCCAAGGTGACATCCCCACGTCTCTTCATCATGACTCTCTTCCAATGAAACGTACACAGCCTTTGGTCCTACAAAGAGGATTTATGGCTGCTTTATTCATCACAGTGTCCCCTTGTACTGTGCCTTCAGGCAATAAAATTGTGCCCTTGTGACCACTTTGAGCTTCCACGTTTCTTATTGATTTGTTTTGACCTTCCCCCCTGAGGTTGGCATTCCATCTCATGGGGGTGTAATGCCGCTTATATGGGATGACATTCATAGTCAATCCATCTCGCTGACTGCCAATCTTAAAGCTGTAGCAGTTTCCTTTTCCTTCGCTATCCGACTTTCTCCATTCATTTATGTACCTCCGTCCTTTGATGTCACCAAGGCAGACTTCCTTCAACTTATTGGGCAGCTACCTCCCCCGTTTTTGCTACTCGGTGACTTCAGTGCACAGAATCCCCTGTAGGGTTCTCCCAGGATCTGTCAGAGAGGTGCCCTGTTGGCTGACCTTAACCAACTTAACCTCTTCTGCCTTAACACTGGAGCACCCACTTTCCTTTCCCACTCCTTACACACCTATTCCCATTTGAACCTATCCTTCTGCACTGCCCAGATTGCCCATCGTCTTGAGTGGTCCGTTCTTTCTGACACTACCATTTCCCATGTGCTATCCGTTTGCTAAGTCCTACCCCATCTGCATGTACACCTAAATGGCAGCTTCTTATGGCTGACTAGCAGCTTTACTCCTGCCAGACGACCTTCAAAGAACAAGATTTCCCCAGTTGTGATGATCAGGTCATATATCTCACAAATGTTATTGTTACTGCTGCAGGACATTCCATCCCCTGCACTTCCTCTCTGCCACATCGTGTCCCAGTCGCTTGGTTGACTGAGGTATGCCTCAGTGGAATTTTTCACGGAGACATGCCACCCTACACTAGAAAACTGCATTCATTATAAACAGATATGTGCAAAGTGTTGTCGGGTTCTTCGGGGTAGCAAAAGAGCTAGCTGGATTTCATTCACTAGTTATTTTAACAGTTCCACCTTCCTCTGTTGTGTCGGCCAACCTCCAATGGCTCTCTGAAACCAAGATCCATTTCCCAATTTCCGGCCTGGTAGTACGTGACGATGTCATCATGGATCCTATTGCTATCTCCAACACCTTGGGCAGCCATTTTGCGGAAGTTTCGAGCTCTTCCCACTATCACCCAGCCTTCCTCCATCAGAGGCGAGCAGAGGAGGCTTGGACGATACCCTTCTCTTCTCCGAATCTTGATTGCCACAATGCCAGACTATGAGGATGCTAGACCATGCTCTCAGTTCATCCTGATCCTCCACCCCAGGGCCAGATGCCATTCACATTCAGATGTTGCAGCTCCTTTCTCTTGCGGGCAAGCACTTTCTGCTTAACATGTACAACCGCATTTGGGCAGAGGGCAAATTTCCTGGATGCTGGTGTGGGCCCAGTAAGGACAAAAATCTTCCTTCTAGCTACCGCCCCATCTCTCTTACCAGCTGTGTTTGCAAGGTAATGGACCATATGATTCATGCCCGGCTGGTGTGGTGGCTTGTCTCGCAATTTACTGACGAATGCACAGTGTGGATTTTGAGCACAACATTCTGCATTTTTGTCCACGCATATCATGAATGGTTTTCTGCAGAAATCACGGATTGTGGCCATGTTTTTCAATTTGGATAAGGCCTATGACACCTGCAGGAGGACTGGTATCCTCTGTACTCTTTACAGGGTGCCTGCCCTGTTTTCTTCAGATATTTTTACAAGACAGTTTTCAAGGTGTGTGTGTGTGTGTGTGTGTGTGTGTGTGTGTGTGTGTGTGTGTGTGTTCTGCCTTATCGGACACCTTTATCCAGTAAAAGGGTGTACCTCAGCATTCCTTCCTGAGCATCGTCCTCTTTGCTATCGCCATTAACCCTGTAATGGTCTATCTCCTGCTGGGCATCTCCGGCTCTCTTTTTGTTGACTATTGTGCCATCTATTGCAGTTCTCCATGGACCTGCCTCACTGAGCGGCGTCTTCAGAGCTGTCTTGATCGTCTTTACTCCTGGAGCATCGATTATGGCTTTCGCCTTTCCCCTGACAAAACTGTGTGTATGAATTTCTGGCTTCGCAAATGGTTTCTCCCACCATCTCTCCATCTTTGCCCTGTTGCCCCTCTGTTCATTGAAACTACGAAATTTCTGGGGCTGAGGCTCGATAGGAAACACTCTTGGTTCTCCCATGTGTCTTACATTGCACTCTTGGTTCTCCCATGTGTCTTACATTGCTGCTCACCATATGCGATCCCTCAATATCCTACGTGTCCTCAATGGTACATCCTGGGGTGTCGATCGACCCATCCTCCTCCGTTTGTACCAGTCTCTTATCTATTCGAAACTGGACTAAGGGTGCTTTGTTTATGTATCCTCCCTCCATGGGCACCTTTTACACCAGCCCAGTTTGAGAGTCTGTATGCTGAAGCTACTGAACTACCACTGTCCTACTGCCGTGACTTTCTCCTCAGCAGGTATGCATGCGATTTGTGTAACATGTGTGGCCACCCCACTTATGCCGCCTCCTTTCATGATATCTTTTATCATCAGTATGGGGCTCATCCCTCTTCGCTATTACCCCCTGGAGTCTGCTTTCACCGCTTGATATGGCGGATTAACTTCACACTAACTGCAGTTCCTCATACCTCACCCCATGAGTACCTATATTCCCTCCGATGATCTCTGCATTGCTGTCTGTTAGGAGGTGGTGTCCCTTTGGCATCACCAATGGTCCTCCCTTCACAGGAATAAGCTTCAGCTTATTATGTCTCTTCCAGTGCCATGGATGGCCTCCTTTCAGCCTTGCCGCCGGGAGGAGATTATTTTAACTCTGCTGTGTATTGGGCACTACCTTTTTAGCCATCATCATTTGCTAAGTGGTGCTACCCCACCACTCTGTACCCATTATGCCAAAATTTAACTGTCCACCACTTCCTCCTGGAATTTCCTTTTTTTGACAATTTGCGTTCCAGCCTGAACCATTTTAGCGAATGACGTGCAGGCTGTTGACTGCGTTTTACTTTTTACCTGCCAAAGTCATATTGGTGAAGGCCATTTAATTTTTAGTTTTGGATCTCCATTTCTATATGGGTTTTTTTAGCCCATTTTCCACATGCCTGTTTTTAGCGGTCTCCTATTCTGCCCATTGGAACTGACATATAGCCGTTTTAGCTCCCTTCTGTGTTTGTGTTCTATAGTTTTGACTGGGCCGCGTTTGACCCCACTTGTGTTTGGCATCCTAAAGCAAAACGAAACATCTTTGATGGGTTGCATCCTCAGTTATGAGAGGATGTTTGGTTTTCTCAAACTTCAGGGTTGTCGTGACAAGAATATTATGATAGCTCAAGGTATAAAATAATGATAGTTTTGAATATGAGCAAAAAGTTTGACCTGAATGTAAATTATGATCAGTCAGTTGTCCAGAAACCATCTTCCATTGCCATAAAAGATGGTTCTTGCTTGAATCTGAGTTTGTGCACATTCATAAAACTCTGTAGCTCAGCCAGCATACCATTTTCTGTGTTTCATCTGGTTCCACACTCCTCATTGTACCACCAATTGCATCCATCACAACTTTACCATGACACACAGCAAAGAATAATGGTCCATTTCCACTTCAAATACTTTCAAACAAAAACTGGATAATGTGTACAGGTTTTCAAGTAGGGAAGTACAGCCATCTCAACAGATCGTCAGCTTGTTTGAAACATGAGATGTTCTTCTTTACATCAGCTACAATTTGTACGAGAACACAGTAACAAGTGCTAGATCTCATTAGTGATGATGGCATGATAAAATGTTTCCACAGAATCCAGAGGCGACCTGTGAAGCCTGTACTTGTTCATGTGATGAATGAGCACTTCGAATAATGTCTTCATTAATCAGAGAAAAATTATCTACAAAGTCTTTCTGTAGATCTCCAGATTTGAGAGATCCATTTTGCACATATCCCCAATTCAGCAGATGGTGAGTTTTTAATGAAGCAGTGAAATATAAAATTTGCTTATCAATTTCTGACTCTACATCAGCAGTGGTACCATTAACTTCTGCATATTTTAGTTATACATGAGTTCTTAGTACACATGAATTAACAGTAGACTACATGTTCCAGTAACTCCCTACCTCATTAAAAAAATGCTCTTTTCAGTGTCATTTTTCAGTGCATTCATCAGATAATCAGAGTTGGCATGATACCTTCATACATACGTTGAGGTGTATTCAAAACCAACAAAATGTGTAATGAATGCAAGTATTTTTATTTGCTCCATTTCTGTGTCTGCGTAAAATTGCTTATAAACTCCCTGAGCTGAAAATAATATGTAGTGTTTTTTGCAAAACTCTTTGCTTCTTAGTCTTGGAATCTTTAAATAATATAGTATCCCATCTGTCAGGTGCTTGACAGATTGTCGTCTCTGTTGTTAAAATAAAAAAATTCAACTGTTTGCTTTTCTTCTCCTGAAACCTTGTTATTCAGTATGTGTTGCTACTGTTTACTTACACATTATGGAAGTTGTTGCACTGGAACAATTAATTTGTTTGTTACTACATATTTCCAAGTTGGGCTGTCGGGATGTAGCTATTCTGATCATTCCCCTGCTTTTCCTTACATTTATGGGATTAGTATGAACCTAAATAGAGTTCTGAAGATTACACTCCAGTGACAAGAGTGGTTTTGCATTTACTCTCTTTGTACATACTCTTCACAACTCTTTCTTCCTCTTTTCCTTTATTTTAAATCTAGACATTTGCTAAGTTGCTCTCTTTCCTTTGTTCTGAAGTCTTGTGATATTTTCTTCTTTTTCTCTACATTGAACCAATTGTAATTGATTTGCTTATAGTTTTGCAAAATTTCTCCTATATTCTCTCTCTCTCTCTCTCTCTCTCTCTCTCTCTCTCTCTCTCTCTCTCTCTCTCTCTCTCTCTCCAATTTACTATCCATTATCCTTAGCAGAAAGCAAGTATTAATATTGTCTAACAATGCTCCAGTCTTCATATACAGATGTATTACTATGTAAAGTACTTTCATTGTTTCATCCACAGAATAATTCTCCTACAAAATCATTGCTTTTCAGTACCATTAAAAAATTGTTTGAAGTTAACTAACATAAAATGTAAATGTTCTTCCTGACCTACCTTCTGCGTGCTAACAATCCTTGATGTTAAATTCTTCTTTGGATATAAGAACTTAATCAGTATTTTTAGTTCCATATCTGACATCAAACAATATGACTTTAAACTTAAAATGCCTTTAACACTGTAGCCAAACAAAATGTATTTTGTAACATGGTCTATGCAGCTCAAATCAGCACACAGGAAGTGTCATACAGATAAGTACCTCATGTGTGTAATGTGAAGACAAACATTCTTCGTCTCATTGTAAACTCTACTTGTAACTTTACAAAAGTAGATGTGGGAAATGATTACATTTTTCCTCCTCACACAGGAAAATAGGTACTACAGATGAAGCCTGAGGCAGAAACAAAAATAAAGCTTATAAAATTATATTTTACTCTCAAGCTTACATTCTGGAATGACTCAAAACTACAAATTTGTCAGACAAAATGGCTGCCCTTCACTTAATTTCAGGAGGTTAAATTGCTAGTACTGACAGTAAATGCACACTAAAGTACAAGGAACTTCCTAGCTTTTGGAATTATTATTTCCTTCATCTGGAAAGAGTTAGTAATAGGTACAGGAAGGTTAGAAAGGAGGGCAGGTCACTGAGTCCCAAAGAGTGTTACTCACAAGGAAACATCATCAATTTGATCTTATATTTTAGAGAGAAAAAAATCATACCATTTTTGTGGAGTATGACACTTTTTTCTTCAAAAAATTCCCTATGAGATTCAGGTGTGTCTTATACTCAAAATTATTGTAAATATGCCGACTGTTTAAAATTCCTGCCGGACTTAAAACAGGCCATATATTCAATGCTGTGGGAAAACTCTCTACCTGGCAACACTGGATTCAACTGGTGGCAGCAGTGCACTTATGTGATAAACATTAGTGGTGGGGCTTCACAAGCTTGCTAACACTGTCCTGCTCCTGCCCCACCATCACAAACCCAGAACCATGTCTAGCCTATGATGTGATGTGTCACTGCAATCTATAGTGCCCATGAACTTGAACTGAAAGAGATTTGTGTTATCGGTAATAAAAAAGCATTTTCTTTAGTAGTTTCCTAATGGAAAAAAAATCAAGTGGTTGCATATGGTGTGGACTATAAATTGAAGAAAATATCATATGCAAAACAATATGGAAACAGAGCAACTGAGTTGCATTTTTCCCACTCCTCCATCAGAATGAGCCATTCGTGATTGGCTTGATAGTAAGGAAGAACTGACAAAAATGAAGAAGACTACATGCACAAATTGAGGACTGAATGCAAAATGGCCAAAACTATACTGGTATCCAAAATTGAAACAACAAATGACAACTCCCCTGTCCTGTGTTTAACTCACAATACAATCATACAAACTGACCACCAGATGTCCATAAGATCGTGTTCTGCATGGAAGTTGGCATTCAAGTGACAACTATGCCAATGATGTCAGGGCACATATGAAACGAGGTAGTGTTTGTTGGGTATCCCCACATCCACAAGCACTGTGTACAGAGATACGGACAGTGCAGTATGACACAGAGAAAATGCCTACCAGACTCAGCAGTGGAGGGCCGTAGGAAGAAAGGAAGCAGGACAGTAAAAAATTAATGTGGGCTGATGGATTAGTTTGAATTGTTCCATTGTTTCTTGGATGTGGTGACAGTTCATAGAGATGGAAACTATATCCCAAAATTCAGGGCAGGGTTGCCCAAGTGTGAGTTCAGAAGAGAGAACCGTTATTTGGCTGTAAGGTCACAACAGACTGCCTTAGTACTGCATGGAAACTGGCATGTGAGGTTGCAGCATCTGCTGGACATGTTGTATCAAGGTAAACTGTGTGCAGTTGGCTTTGGCAGAGTGGCCTTCATTGTTGGAGACCTGCTGTATGTCTACCTCTGACACATCTTCACAGAAAGCAACATCTAGAGTGAGCAGACAGCTTGCTAGTGACTCAGGGCAGGCGTGTGGTGTAGGCTGTGATAGTGGGACAAAAATCATGTAGTATACGAACCCCTGAGCACTTCTACATTCCAGACTGTTTGTTTAGGGTTTAAGGCATGTAATATAAATACTTCGCTGGTGGCAAGCGAGAAAAAGCTTCTGTCTTTCCACTAGCATGTTGCAACAGTGGCTGTTGCTGTGCTATGCTCAGCTGGCTCTGATTTGCAAAGCAAGTTGGCCATGTTTTGCTTTGCAATGCATAACACTCTCACCCATCTGCAGCTGGCTCTGTATCAACTCACTTTTGCTCTGGCATATTCTTTTTACCAGTTATGGTCGATACACTACATTGACCTTTTTATCAAGACTCTGTCCCTCAGTGTGACCAAACTATACTACCCATTACAGCAGAGTTAGTGGTGACCAGTATTTCGGGGCTTATTTCACCTCTTAATTATCATTCTAACAAATACACTACTGGCCATTAAAATTGCTACAACACGAAGATGACGTGCTACAGACATGAAATGTAACCGACAGGAAGAAGATGCTGTGATATGCAAATGATCAGCTTTTCAGGGCATTCACACAAGGTTGGCACTGGTGGCGACACCTACAATGTGCTGACATGAGGAAAGTTTTCAACCGATTTCTCATACACAAACAGCAGTTGACTGGCGTTGCCTGGTGGACTGTTGCTGTGATGTCTTGTGTAAGGAGGAGAAATGCATACCATCACGTTTCCAACTTTGATAAAGGTCGGATTGTAGCCTATCACGATTGCAGTTTATCGTATCACGACATTGCTGCTTGCGTTCGTCAAGATCCAATGACTGTTAGCAGAATATGGAACCTGTGGGTTCAGGAGGGTAATATGGAATGCCATGCTGGATGCCAACGGCCTCGTATCACTAGCAGTCGAGATGACAAGCATCTTATCCACATGGCTGTAACGGATCTTGCAGCCACATCTCCATCCCTGAATCAACAGATGGGGACGTTTGCAAGACAACAACCATCTGCACAAACAGTTTGACAATGTTTGCAGCAGCATGGACTGTCAGCTCGGAGACCATGGCTGCGGTTACCCTTGATGCTGCATCACAGACAGGAGTGCCTGCGATGGTGTACCCAACGACGAACCTGTGTGCACCAATGGCAAAACATCATTTTTTCGGATGAATACAGGTTGTTTACAGCATCATGATGGTCTCATCCGTGTTTGGCAACATCGTGGTGAGCGCACATTGGAAGCATGTATTTGTCATCGCCAAACTCGCATATCAAACGGCGTGATGGTATGGGATGCCATTGGTTACACATCTTGGTCACCTCTTGTTCGCATTGGCGGCACTTTGAACAGTGGACGTTACATTTCAGATGTTACGACCCGTGGCTCTACCCTTCATTCGATCCCTGCAAAACCCTGCATTTCAGCAGGATAATGCATGACTACATGTTGCAGGTCCTGTACGGGCCTTTCTGGATACAGAAAATGTTCGACTGCTGGCCTGGCCTGCACATTCTACAGATCTCTCACCAGTTGAAAATGTCTGGTCAATGGTGGCTGAGCAACTCGCTCGTCGCAATATGCCAGTCACTACTCTTGATGAACTGTGGTATCGTGTTGAAGCTGCATGGGCAGCTGTACCTGTACGTGCCATCCAAGCTCTGTTTGACTCAATGCCCAGGCGTATCAAAGCCGTTACTACGGCCAGAGGTGGTTGTTCTGACTACTGATTTCTCAGGATCTATGCACCCAAATTGCGTGAAAATGTAATCACATGTCAGTTCTAGTATAATATATTTGTCCAATGAATACCCGTTTATCATCTGCATTTATTCTTGGTGTAGCAATTTTAATGGCCAGTAGTGTAGTTACCTTAACCCCTTCACTGAATCTTGCATATTTCCATAGGGCCTCTTGCCCTGCACCTTAACTCATACACCATGGAATTAATTTCATTACCACACTTTGTGCAATCATTTCTAACTCTCTCATCCCAAGGTAAAAGCAATTGTACTTCATAGTATATCACTGTGCATTCAGCTTCATTCTGCTGCTTTTATGCTCAGGTTATCCAACCCAGTAGAATCTTGAACTGTGGCTGGGTCCGAACTCAGTCATGTTTTTTTTCTTTTATGTACCGAAAGAACACCAGGCTCAGCAGAACAAGTGCTGTGGCAGTGGTTGCTATGACAATAGCCGGTGTCGTCTCTTTCCGCTGCCAATTTTCACAATATGAATTTGCATGCTGCTGTAATGTTTCCAGGGGGACTGGTCCTTCCTGTTGATTCAGAAGTGTATTTATAGACTGCATTAGTTCTGGCCCTAGAGTTTTATTTAAACGGGATAGAGTTGTGGGAGGTGGCAATTCCATGGGCTCCTCTGGCCAGTACAAATGCGACTGGGAAGTACTCAAGTGACTTCTCCCCGTAGTTGAGGTGCGCAGACAGAAAGTAGACCCCATTATGTTGCACACTGTTCCATTTAATAAGAAAGCATTCACCTTTCACTCTAGCCTCTTTGCTGATACACCCCTCTGCTTCTGGAAACAACTAACTGCCACTATCATCTTGTCAAAGCTAGAGTACAACCAATGTGCCTCGACCTGCTGAAAGTACAGTTCTGGCTAGACCACTTCTTCATTGCATTCTCTTACCTTCTTTGTCCCATTAGTAATTTCACTGCACAGGAATTGTGCCCCACTTTGATTACCATATTCGGACAGACTGTGATTTTCTCTCTGTGGCATTTTTGTAACTTTGCTTCCTCCATTTCTACATATCTTTCTTTGTGTTTTGCAGTTAATAACAGTCACTGAGTTTTTAGTCTTACAAATTTCTTAAGTATTCCCCACGAATTATGTAGTACCCATGATGTACTTGTTTCCTTGCTACTGTTACAGAAATGGAAATGTAAACTTTTCTTCCCTCTGTTCTCACTGATGCTGTGGCTACTCCAAATTAAAGGGAAAGTCTTTGTGCTCAAGTTCCAAAACCTACCTCAACTTTGGTGATAGTTCCTTTTGTACTTTCTTTAGACCCTTTAAATGCTGCTCTTCTTGCAACAAATTTACTCCTATCTGAAACACTGTCTTCTATGGACCACAACCATTTTATCATTACTACTTCCTTATCTAAGACTGCGTTTCTACTGCTGCGTTTCTACTTCAGCTATGTGTATTTCCTTGCTTATTCTAATGTTTATGCACAAGTTCAAACTGAAATTCACTTGGTCTTGCTGCCCATCGTGTAAACCTATTGGGAAGGATTCTTTAACCCCAACAAACATTTTAATGACACATGATCTGTTATTACTGTAAATGTTTCAGGTGCAGATGAAACTTAAAATATGTGGGCCCACAAATAAAGTTAACATATCACTCATCATTGTGGAATAATTTCATTCTGCAGAATTCAGGTGCCTGGAGTATTCTGGCACTGTTATGACAACACAAATTAATTATCCTACTTGTAACAATTGTGTCAATCTTCTGGCAATATCTGCACATCCTTTTATGAACTGGTATTAATAGTACACAAGTCCAAAATGATTGCAACTCTTTTACACATTATGGTACAGGAAATTCACATACACTCAAATTAACCTTGGGTCTGTCTTAACTCCATCTTGTGATATGTTCTTGGTATGCTATCTATTCCATCACAAAATTACACTTTTCTGTACTCAGAGTTAACTGCTTTTAGCCTTAGGAATACTTCCCTTAATCACTGCATATTCTTTTTGATATCACTTCCATAGATGATTATGTCATCGAGATACACAAAGCATTGCCATGGCATCCTTCTGAATTGGTAGTGTCCCCAGGGTGCTGAAATTGCTATTTTGTGTCAGTCCTATGGTGCAGGATCTACCCTCAAATCCATTGTTTAAAAATATTTGCATAGCTCTAAATGATCCATGGTTTCTGTGATGTATGGGAAACGGTAGGCATCCGTTACGGTTTTCACATTTAGGTGTCTGTACTCAAACCAAAACCTGTATTTTTGGCACAACTATTGCTGCCTGCCACTGACTATTACTTTCTTCAGTTATTCCATCTTTCAGCCGTTGATCAATTCATAACTCCAAAATTGGGTGTAAGTACCTAGCTATTCTGTATGGTTTGTGGTAGACTGATGATTCATTTGTTATTGGTATGCGATGTTCTGTAATATGCGTAACTAATAATGGTCTGTTTGGAAAAAATACATCATTGAATTCCAAAAGTAGTTTTCATCTGTTTCCTATTGCTTCCCTTTTGGTGATTCACTTTTGCTCCTCATACAGTTTCAGTAATGTCTGGCAATCCTCTGTGGCTGGCACCCCACATTCCCCATTCTTCTTCATCCAAGATATTCCTATTAGCAATTAAACACTTGTTTCTTAATCATATGCCCTCTGTGCTGAAATGGTACGTAGAAACAGGTATGTGCATGATATGTCTGTTAATTAAACAACCCACCTGATCTAATACTTCATTCTCTTCTAATGGCTCCACCACACACAAAATTCCTACTGGCAAGCTAGACTCAACACTGGCCGAAAGTAATTTCCCAGTACCTTTAGATACATATCCATACAAATCCAGTCTTAGTATGGTTGTTCATGGTTCAGCTGGTTCACCTTTCACAATGGATTCTCCTTGCCACACTGCTACTATGACTTAACCTAACTGAAGCATTTTTCCATGAAGTTCCACCCTATGTAGCTGATGAAAGAAATCGAATCCCAGAATCATGCTGTAGCCCTCAAATTGCATGTGGCACAATCTCTAATTATGGTTTGAATTAAGCCATATCCAGATGGATGTGTGTGTCCACGTCCTAATGGTGTGATGTTGTTGTTCCCACTCTATGCGGTCTGTACTGTGGTGGGTCCCATTGCTTGCATTTCACCAAATCACTACTGGCAACTGAAACATGCTCCCCTGTGCCCAACAGTATCATGGAATCCTTTTTTTCCCTTATTCTTCTTATTGCATAGACCAGGGGTTCCCATTGGTGTTTAATACCTTGTTCCTCCCTGGTCCCTTACTTTATTCACATCTCCCTGAGGCTGTGAACACTTTGTCCTTACATGGCATGTTTGTCCAAACTTGAGATGTTTTATATTAGCTGCAAACAATGTCCATTTGCCCTGCATTCCAGTCAACAAATTGATCTCACATGCTTTATTGTATTTTATTGTATTGTATGTTAACCAGGGCCCTAGAAATGGAGAGGCTCCGTCCCAGCTGCAGCCACCAGTGACCCCACAACCCCACGATGACTACAGCCAGCTGTCCACTTCACCCTTCCGCTGCCCCTGGTAGACCCTGCCCCCCCCCCCCTCCCAAATGAATGTCTCACACCAAAGGAATGTAACCCCAATGTTTTCATGGTAGAGTAAGGGTGGTGTACACATACATGGAACCAGCCCACATTTGCTGAGGCAGATGGTAAACTGCCTAAAAACCATCCAAAGACCGGCCGGCTCACCAGACCATGACAAAAGTCTGCTAGGTGGATTCCTGCTTGGGACCGGCACTCTTTCTCAATCCAGAAAGCAGTGCGTTAGACCGCACAGCAAACCGTGCGCGCTCACACTCTGTAGTTAACTGCAATGAAATGAGCAAACCTGTTGGACATCCTGTCCACACACATTTTGACATTTCCGAATGCAGCCCTCTTAAAAAAAGCATTGAACACTGCCTGCTCTGCTTCTTGTGATGTAATGTCATTTACTTAAGCATCTTGCCCCAATGCATAGGTACATCCATCAATTTTCCTTATCCTATCTGAAAATTGTTCCAGTTTCTTTATTTTTCTTAGTTATTACTGCTAATTGTTCCGTATAGAGTCTGACACTATTTTGCTCTTTATATCTTTGAATTAACCCATCTTTAAATTTTTAGGAAGTTGTGGCTCCCTTTAGACCCCCTGTGTACCCTAAGTAAGTTTTTACTTCCCCTGTTAGTCTCAATTTTCTAGCAGTCAATAATACTTCATTAGACCAACCTTGCAACTGAACCAGATATCGAAGGTGAAGACCTGCTCATTCTTGGTTGTTTTACCAGGAGAAGGAGCAATTAAACTTTTGTCTTACAAATACTCTGTTCAATGATCGTGATCCTGTCAACCCACGAAGTTCTTTATTATCTGCTGGTAATTGTGCTACCTTTTCTAACAATATGCGTATTGCTTCCAGTATTGCAATTATTGTATTCTTCTTGAGGTGTGAGGGTACTTTGCGTGTCACAGACATCTTTCTCACCAGATGCCAGAGTTTTGTCAAGGCTGGCTCTCCCAAGGCTATCAGTAGCTTTAATGGATGTTGTCTACTCCCAGGGCCTTGTTTCAACTCATGTCTTTCAGTGCTGTGTCAAACTCTTCATGCAGTGTCATATCTCCCATTTCATCCTCATCTACGCCATCTTCCATTTCCATAATATTGCCTGCATGTACATCACCCCTGTATAGACCCTCTACATGCGCCTTTCACCTTTTTGTCTTCCCTTCTTTGTTTGGAACTGGTTTTCCGTCTGAGCTCTTGATATTCTTACAGATGGTTCTCATTTCTCTAAAGGTCTCATCAGTATTACAGAAGGCTGTATCTATCTTACCCCTAGTCATATATGCCTCTACATCCTTAAACTTGAATTGTAGCCATTCCTGCTTAGCCTTTTTGCGCTTCCTATCGATCTCATTTTTGAGATATTTATAGTCCTTTTTTCCTGCTTCATTTACTGCATTTTTATATTTTCTCCTTTCAGCTATTAAATTAAATACCTTCTCTGTTACCCAAGGATTTCCACTAGCCTCGTCTTTTTACCTACTTGATCCTCTGCTGCCTTCACTATTTCATCTCTCAAAGCTATCCTTTCCTCTTCTACTGTCTCTCTTTCCCATGTTCTTGTCAATGTTTCCCGAATACTCTCTGAAACTCTGTACAGCCTCTGATTCTTTCAGTTTATCCAAATCCTATCTCTTAAAATTCCTACCTTTTTTGCAGTTCCTTCAGGTCTGGATAGACGTCTGCCTATTACACGTTATGACGATCAACTGTCGGCATTATCTGTCAGTCAACGGATGAGATTGGCCTGTATGCTTTTGTGCTGCTTGTGTCCCTTCACGTTTCCACTTCACTATCACATTGGAAACAGTGGTCCTAGGGAACATTCAGGAGTGTGGAAATCTCGCACACAGACGTGTGACACAAGTGACAGCCAATCACCTGACCACATTCGAAGTCAATGAGTTCTGCGGAGCACACCATTGTGCTCTATCACGATGTCTAATGGCTACTGAGGTCGCTGATGTGGAGTACCTGGCAGTAGGTGGTAGCACAATGCACGTAATACGAAAAAAGTTTATTTTTGGGGGTGTCTGGATACTTTTGAGCCCATAGTGTACGATGAATTTATGGTCTGTGAAAAATTCTACCAGACGGCCTCCTCTTTCATCCATTACCCACGTTCCAGATTCACCTACTACTTTCCCTTCTCTTCCTTTCCTTTCCCTTCTCTTCCTTTCCTTTCCCTTCTCTTCCTTTCCTTTCCCTTCTCTTCCTCCCCCCCCCATCTCTCTTCCTCCCCCACCACTTTTCTTCCTCCCCCACCACCTTTCTCTCTCCGTCCCCCACCACCTTTCTCTCTCCGTCCCCCACCACCTTTCTCTCTCCGTCCCCCACCACCTTTCTCTCTCCGGCCCCCACTTTTCTTCCTCCCCCTACAATCAAATTCCACTCCCCCATTACTGTAAGTTTTTGTGTCCCTTTACAATGTGAATTCACAGGTATGGTGGAACTCTAAGTACCACAGATAATCCATTACAGCACTCGTGGCTACCACATGACAGTCTCAAAGTGAGTCGAGGCAGTTTAATATAAGTTTCTGCAGTGTGATGGTGATTTATGGATTTATAGTTTTAGCTTGACGAAGTCCACTATGGACAAACAGTAGTTACTCTTACTCTGAAGAAAGTTGGATTATCCTGACTGAAACCTAGGTAAACGGTGCAACTGAGGCTGTTGGTTATTTAAAAAAAATAAGTTTAATATTTATACAGTTGCTGGCAGTGCCATGAAATGTTGAAGATATTTAAGCAATTATGTAGATTTGGAAATGACACAGATTCCTAAACTACATTGTCATTAACAGCACGATAACCCACATCTGGATGAAACACCCCACTGCTGCCCATAGATACTGAAAATGTGGGAGCTGCATAGGCTGAGGTTGAGGGCCTGATGACCCCATCAAACAACACATTATTAACCAAAGCACATATACATTTCATCTTTGATGAAGAAAGCCTCTGAAGATCCTGCCTCTCTGGAATCTTATTTGTAAGGCGAATCTTGTACTGGATTTTATTGGTGATGCCCAATCTATTAGTTATCATCTGTGGTAAACAAACAAAAACTTACAGTACCAGCATCACCTCTAGTGGACCAAGGTGACTGAGCTCAAATGGCAGACATTGCAGTAACACACTATGAATTCCTGTGGCAACCGACAGGTGCCCAATGTGAACGTTTCAGCTGGGTTAAATTTAAAATACACAACCCTGCCTTGACAATATAATACCAACTCACTACCACTTACAAAACACACCTCAAAATTAAGTTCATGGAAAGATGTTTAATTACTGTCCACTTCACTGGGCAAGAAAATTTTCCATTACTCAGTTGTGCCAACCAGAGGCAACATCTGCCCAGTGAGAGCTCGACATTGGGAGGACGGATACAAACAAGGCAATTTACAGGTTGAGGGTGCACACTTGTTCCAAGTCCAGTTGTACCCAAAGGTAAGGCAAGGGTTCCCCTACCTCGGACTTGGCACAGAGACAACACTTTGGCAAAAGAACACTACCACGCCTCTTACGTTGATTATGACATCAGCTGTTCGACTCTCTTTCCAAGGAACCGAACTTTACCATTCAGAATTCCATCTTTCTTACACCAGAAACGCGTCCTATGCTTGTTCCTTACAGTTGGTCCACTATTAACTTGCTGGAATCTCAGTCCCCATCCTGATAATGACACTTAACCCCCAATCACTGCTAGTCGGCAAAACTCGGGCTTCAATGGCGAACACCAAAGCCTCTAATTCAGTAAAAGATGTGCATTTATTAGTGAATGTAGTCTATGAAAGGTCCTGTGGCTCCATTTTCTCTAATATATTGTTGAGTATTTGTTTCTCTGTGACTTGCAATTCCAAGGATGGAATGGCCATATGCATTCATCTATGTACCTAGGAAAATGTTCATGAAGAAACTGCACTAGCCAAGAATGTTTACGCTTAGGCAGACTCTTAATATGAGGTGACAATGTCAGCTCAATAATTGATTTCCACAACTCACTCGATGTTGCACTTTCGTGCAAAATTCGACTGAAAACATGGCTTAACACAGGGTGAAATGCTGAACAACAACATTATTGCAGATGCCCAAAGTGTTGGCGTGAAACATAAATTTGACCATGATGCACAGGATCGATTTCACCTGTCTTTAAATTCTAAATTGAAAGTTCCATTATAGCTTGAAGCAGTAACATTATTTGGTAAGGTAATTTCCCAAATGAATTCCCCTCTGGTCCTTACAGGTGTCAGTAGCATTGCTACTACTTCCAGCAGTTATCTGTTGGTGGGAGAATTTTGTTCTCCACCTATTGATCCTAATTTGTCTAAATAAGGCAGCTGACACCACTTTGCAAGTCAATCACCTGCCCTTGTAACTCCAGAGGTTATGTAACGTGCTCAGAATAGAGATTACATTGTGGAATACCCCACAAGCGATTATCCCAATGGATCAATTGTGCCTGAATTGTATGTATTTGCTTATGGGGGGCTGACTACATTCTAAACATTCTACATTCTGAGACAAGGTTGTCATGACTGGAGCTCAGTCACCTAGTGCAACATATACCTCCCCAGTGCAGTCTGTACTAATCACCAAAGGGTTGTCCACACTGGCATGCCGGCGAGCCACAAGTTCGGCAACACTGCCCTTACATGGAAGCTGACACACTTTTAATTCATAGATAATCTGTTGCTTCTTCAATAAGGATAAACTGGGAAAGTCATGGGACCCCATGTTCAGCAGTTGACACCTACAAACACACACCTTATGGTGAATGACAGTATGAGGATACCTCCCCCCTTTACTTCCAGGAAAGTACCATCCTCTGTTATTAGCCGAACATCCAGCAGGAAAAGGGAACGAGTGGACTGATTGTTAACTCAGGCACTGTTCTGATTGTTAAACGGCGATCTTGTCGAACAAGTATACCGATTTTTTGAATGTTTGCATCAGTTTTTGCTGACAATGGTCTGCCAGTGCGAGTGTCATCACTGGTGTCTTCGCGGCCATCTTTAAATCGTTTAAACCACTCAAACACTTGTGTTCGCGATAAACAATCATCGCCGTACACTTGTTGTAACATTACAAACGTTTCACTTGCAGATTTTCCTAGTTTGAAACAAAATTTGATGTTAACACGCTGTTCTTTCTGTACACTCAACATTTTCCGACGCACAGACAAAACGTCAACTACTTAAAACAGATGCGATGGGCAGACTGAGTGCAGGAGGCATATGAAACTCGAACGGTAGGCGGAGCGAGAGTCACGTGACAGGCCACGCGACTTTCAGCCTTATTGCATTCGTTTTATTGTTACACCAGTACTAGTCCGGTTTTTTTTCTAGCCACACCTTGTAGTAATACATGCCCTTGAGTAGAGAAGCAACTGAAAGAGTTGAAAACAAAGTAGTTGTGTCCATTATAATTATCCGGGCTGTTATGCCGTGGTCCCTTGATGAACTCTGTGTCGACTGCGGGAGACATCTTCAAGGGGGTCCATAGCTCGATGGAAGGTCCAACACACCCACTGGCTCGCTACTGACAGCAAGGTTGACCTTATGACTTCGACAGTGAGGTTGAGTTTATGACTTTGACACAGTGCTACTTGCATGTTGATAGCTTTCTTTTTATTCTAGCCACAGCTTCTTTCAGTTCTGACTTATTGTCTGAGCAATTGTCACAGCCTGTACCCACACAGTTCTCCAGGGATAGAGAAAGGCTTTCCATACTCCTTAGAATTGTAGTACCTAATACTACACCAGTAACACTATGCCCTTCATCTTGACATTCTTGAGGTTCATCGTCAGTGTTTCCACTACAATCCTTGTCTTCATTTATGCCAATGAAACTCAAAAAATCTTTCTTGTAATTTGCCATCATCTTCAACATATCTTGCAGCTAAGCTCAGTTGAGTGGTGTATGCTATGACTGTAGTCTCATCAAAGATTATGGTGTAATACCAAGAATCTTTGATTTCCTCCAGTAATCTTGATAACACCACTGTTTCATAGCATGAAATAAGTTCATTACACGTTGTTTTATATATGTAAGTGGCATTCACTTTAGTGATCTCAAGGTGATGTCCTAGTTGCAAGTCTCCAGCATCAATTCTAAATCTTAGAAGAGCTCTAAAGTTTCCCTTGTTACTCACTGTACTTTCATGATCATTTTCATTTTATAATATACTCCCATCATCTCTATGCCCCCACAAGGGAATATGTTGTTTTCCATGTGATATGATTATTTTTATTATAGGTACAAGATAGTTTATGACTTCCCTAATGCTTCCCATTTTCTGTCTTGACAGTTGATTTATGACATAAAGTCTGCGTTCCTCATGTTGCCAAAAGTAATTTTGCATCTGTTGACACTTCTATGTGGTACTTGAGCTGAGAGAGAGTCTCAAGGTCACCATCTTTACCAGTAAGTTTGGCAAAGTTTGTTAGTGGTTCAGCCACAAGTTTCTTGGCGATAATGGATTTCTTTCCTCCAGCTATTTTATTATTCACAAAAATTGAACAGTTCAACCAGATAAGTTCCTTTCTAACTTGTGAGGACAGTAGCCATGGATACTGTTTAAAACGATTATTGTGCACTTCTCTATGTTCTACCCGCCCTCTCATTTTGCTTGGAAGTAGGAAAGATATAACCTTTTCCAGGTTGCTTTTGAGCTGTGAGAAGCCTGTGTTTTATATCAGCACTAACATTTCCTGATGCTAATATATCTAAATAATTGCCAATATCCTTGGGATTAAAGGAATCAGTCGAACTTTGTTGTGGAAGTTTCGATAAAGTGCTGGGCTCTGCCTGTACATCTGGTGGTGTTTTTGCTGCTGAATGGTGACTGGAATCATCAGATGTTTCTCCTTTTTTTCTTTATTACATACCGATCAATTTTATTATAATTTAATGATGTAGGTAAATTAGATGCCAATCATTCTTGAATAAACAATTTATTCATACTGAAAAATGCAACATTGGTACACTTAGCACTGAAACACACTTGGCCACACTCCCCATATTTCTAATATCACTAAGCACAATACTGACTGAAGTCTGTGGTAATAGCCAATAATGCTACTATTATCACTATTTATCACATCCAAGTTATCGTGAAGACTGTAGATTTCAAACTGACTATCTGGCAGCGACTCTGCTTCTCATATATATGTGGCTCAGTTGTTTTGAGAACACTCGCTGCCAGAATGACAAATGTACATTTGGCCATTTGTAAGTCACACTAGTGATGTTCCTCCTCTGAGCCAAGTATTCATCAGTTGCTTGTCTATGTCACAAGTCAGTGGCAGCTACAGCAGGGTTAAAATAAATGACAAAATTAGTAAATGAGGACAAGCCTCTCACATTCCCACAAACACGGAAAAGCTAAATACAGATAGTGAAAAGTTTACAATAATGGTTTCCACACAGAAAGACACAGAAAAGGAAATTATTAAAACCAATATATTTTTGAACCTGCTAATATTGCTACTGCAGAAGTGCTGTATTTGTTCTGCACACATTGTATCACTCAATTAGATTTTTTTACAGCAAATGCCACGAGAATCTGTCAGTTGAGCACCCCAAAAAATAAATTTGTTACATCACTGCTTTTGCAGGGATACATTTGTGATGATGGATATGGTGGATGCAGAGAAAGCCCACCCATGAGGTAGGAGATTTCAGAAAAATCATGGAAGAAGAAATATGGATATAACAAGAGGGAATTGCTGTAAATTTAACTTCAGTGGCGTGCATAGATATTCACTGACAGCTATAATTCTACCATGTGTGTGACTGCATCATTACACCATTTGACTAGGAAAAGTGGCAGAGTGTACACCAGCTGTGAATTTGTACTCAACTACACATAAAACAAGTGGTCACTTCTTTTTACATCAAACGCCATTCCTTGAGCTTGTTCATTGTCACGGAAAATTTCTTTCTAGTTTTGGGTTCCTAAGACAACGACCATGGGTGTAGATGGCATATATGTGAGTGGTTTTCTGTGACTTCTGAAGAATTGCTAGTGGTGCAAGCAAAACGATTATATTTATTTTTATTTGTACAGATTTAGGACAAATTCACAATTACATTCAATTGTAAAAAAAAAAATTTTTTTGCTTACATATCATCCATAATTCACCACATCACTATCGTGACTGTGACACTAGAGAGAAGCAGAAAGTGGTCATGGTATCTTATATGACTTATACTTTGTACAGTAATGGTATGGTATTGTTTTTCAGAATGAAGGAACTTCAATATAAGGAAAAATAGTGAACTTCTTGGCTTCACCATGGGTATACATTTACTCCAAATCTAACTTCCTCGACCTACATTACCTTTCACTCCATTCTTTGTCCATGACCCCCCCCCTCCCTCCCTAGGGGCGTTTTAGGGTGAATCATTGGCTGAAAAGGTCACAGTGATTGTATACTGATACAACGTGGAATCGTAGGTCTGCAACCCCACCTTCCCTATCGTGTTGCTTAAAGTGTCTGAAATTCAGTCGGCCAACCACCCCTGTCCATCTGTTCCTGCCACCGTACTCTCTGTCTGTTGTTCTGCCCTTTCTCTGTCGACATCATCTGCCCACCTCCATAGGAGGTTGCTGGTTCTTACCTTCTTAGTATTTTAGTCTACATAATAAGTAATACATGTACGTGGCTTGGTTGAACCTGTGGTTTAGGGGGTGATGTAAAACGCATCCACTTTCATAATTTGTATGGTTACTATGTATCTAGATAGTAATTAATGTGTGTACCTGGCTTGGTTGAAGTCGAACCACCGCTTTAGAAGGTAATGTAAAACACATCCACTTTCTAATGTTACTTAAAATCCGTCTTGATTGCAAATTTTTTTTTATGTGACACAGCATGTGAAAGTTGCTTGATTTGGTCGGGATACTCCTGTAACTGATATATCAGATCTGAACATGGTTCTGAATGAACTGAAACCGGTCATATGAATATAAGATTTGCAATCAAGACTGATTTTAAGTACCATTATAAAATGACTGATTGCTGTTATCCCATAAGACATTATGTCTGTTTTTGCAAACATCCTCTTTCATAATGGTAACCATCAATGTGGGTTGCTGCTTGGTATGTAAGAAATAATTTTGATTGACATTATGTGGTGAATCACATACTGTTATGCTTACCTTCAAGAATAAACAGAGAATTGGTGTCAAAACTTTGAATTGTGGCACCACATTTTCTGCTTCCATCCCGAATTGTGGCACCACATTTTCTGCTTCCATCCCCCCCTCTCTCTTCCCCGTCCCCCCTCTCTATCTCCCCTGCCCCCCTCTCTATCTCCCCTGCCCCCCTCTCTATCTCCCCTGCCCCCCTCTCTATCTCCCCTGCCCCCCTCTCTATCTCCCCTGACCCCTCTCTATCTCCCCTGCCCCCTCTCTATCTCCCCTGCCCCCCTCTATCTCCCCTGCCCCCCTCTCTATCTCCCCTGCCCCCCTCTCTATCTCCCCTGCCCCCCTCTCTATCTCCCCTGCCCCCCTCTCTATCTCCCCTGCCCCCCTCTCTATCTCCCCTGCCCCCCTCTCTATCTCCCCTGCCCCCCTCTCTATCTCCCCTGACCCCTCTCTATCTCCCCTGCCCCCCTCTCTGTCTCCCCTGCCCCCCGCTCTGTCTCCCCTGCCCCCCGCTCTGTCTCCCCTGCCCCCCGCTCTGTCTCCCCTGCCCCCGCTCTGTCTCCCCTGCCCCCGCTCTGTCTCCCTGCCCCCCGCTCTGTCTCCCCTGCCCCCCGCTCTGTCTCCACTGCCCCCCGCTCTGTCTCCACTGCCCCCCGCTCTGTCTCCACTGCCCCCGCTCTGTCTCCCCTGCCCCCACCCCCGCTCTGTCTCCCCTGCCCCCACCCCCGCTCTGTCTCCCCTGCCCCCACCCCCGCTCTGTCTCCCCTGCCCCCACCCCCGCTCTGTCTCCCCTGCCCCCACCCCCGCTCTGTCTCCCCTGCCCCCACCCCGCTCTGTCTCCCCTGCCCCACCCCCGCTCTGTCTCCCCTGCCCCCACCCCCGCTCTGTCTCCCCTGCCCCCACCCCGCTCTGTCTCCCCTGCCCCCACCCCCGCTCTGTCTCCCCTGCCCCCACCCCGCTCTGTCTCCCCTGCCCCACCCCCGCTCTGTCTCCCCTGCCCCCACCCCCGCTCTGTCTCCCCTGCCCCCACCCCCGCTCTGTCTCCCCTGCCCCCACCCCCGCTCTGTCTCCCCTGCCCCCACCCCCGCTCTGTCTCCCCTGCCCCCACCCCCGCTCTGTCTCCCCTGCCCCCACCCCCGCTCTGTCTCCCCTGCCCCCACCCCCGCTCTGTCTCCCCTGCCCCCACCCCCGCTCTGTCTCCCCTGCCCCCACCCCCGCTCTGTCTCCCCTGCCCCCACCCCCGCTCTGTCTCCCCTGCCCCCACCCCCGCTCTGTCTCCCCTGCCCCCACCCCCGCTCTGTCTCCCCTGCCCCCACCCCCGCTCTGTCTCCCCTGCCCCCACCCCCGCTCTGTCTCCCCTGCCCCCACCCCCGCTCTGTCTCCCTGCCCCCACCCCCGCTCTGTCTCCCCTGCCCCCACCCCCGCTCTGTCTCCCCTGCCCCCACCCCCGCTCTGTCTCCCCTGCCCCCACCCCCGCTCTGTCTCCCCTGCCCCCACCCCCGCTCTGTCTCCCCTGCCCCCACCCCCGCTCTGTCTCCCCTGCCCCCACCCCCGCTCTGTCTCCCCTGCCCCCACCCCCGCTCTGTCTCCCCTGCCCCCACCCCCGCTCTGTCTCCCCTGCCCCCACCCCCGCTCTGTCTCCCCTGCCCCCACCCCCGCTCTGTCTCCCCTGCCCCCACCCCCGCTCTGTCTCCCCTGCCCCCACCCCCGCTCTGTCTCCCCTGCCCCCACCCCCGCTCTGTCTCCCCTGCCCCCACCCCCGCTCTGTCTCCCCTGCCCCCACCCCCGCTCTGTCTCCCCTGCCCCCACCCCCGCTCTGTCTCCCCTGCCCCCACCCCCGCTCTGTCTCCCCTGCCCCCACCCCCGCTCTGTCTCCCCTGCCCCCACCCCCGCTCTGTCTCCCCTGCCCCCACCCCCGCTCTGTCTCCCCTGCCCCCACCCCCGCTCTGTCTGCCCTGCCCCCACCCCCGCTCTGTCTGCCCTGCCCCCACCCCCGCTCTGTCTGCCCTGCCCCCACCCCCGCTCTGTCTGCCCTGCCCCCACCCCCGCTCTGTCTGCCCTGCCCCCACCCCCGCTCTGTCTGCCCTGCCCCCACCCCCGCTCTGTCTGCCCTGCCCCCACCCCCGCTCTGTCTGCCCTGCCCCCACCCCCGCTCTGTCTGCCCTGCCCCCACCCCCGCTCTGTCTGCCCTGCCCCCACCCCCGCTCTGTCTGCCCGGCCCCCCACCCCCGCTCTGTCTGCCCGGCCCCCACCCCCGCTCTGTCTGCCCGGCCCCCACCCCCGCTCTGTCTGCCCGGCCCCCACCCCCGCTCTGTCTGCCCGGCCCCCACCCCCGCTCTGTCTGCCCGGCCCCCACCCCCGCTCTGTCTGCCCGGCCCCCACCCCCGCTCTGTCTGCCCGGCCCCCACCCCCGCTCTGTCTGCCCGGCCCCCACCCCCGCTCTGTCTGCCCGGCCCCCCACCCCCGCTCTGTCTGCCCGGCCCCCACCCCCGCTCTGTCTGCCCGGCCCCCACCCCCGCTCTGTCTGCCCGGCCCCCCACCCCCCGGTCTGTCTGCCCGGCCCCCACCCCCGGTCTGTCTGCCCGGCCCCCACCCCCGCTCTGTCTGCCCGGCCCCCACCCCCGCTCTGTCTGCCCGGCCCCCACCCCCGCTCTGTCTGCCCGGCCCCCACCCCCGCTCTGTCTGCCCGGCCCCCACCCCCGCTCTGTCTGCCCGGCCCCCACCCCCGCTCTGTCTGCCCGGCCCCCACCCCCGCTCTGTCTGCCCGGCCCCCACCCCCGCTCTGTCTGCCCGGCCCCCACCCCCGCTCTGTCTGCCCGGCCCCCACCCCCGCTCTGTCTGCCCGGCCCCCACCCCCGCTCTGTCTGCCCGGCCCCCACCCCCGCTCTGTCTGCCCGGCCCCCACCCCCGCTCTGTCTGCCCGGCCCCCACCCCCGCTCTGTCTGCCCGGCCCCCACCCCCGCTCTGTCTGCCCGGCCCCCACCCCCGCTCTGTCTGCCCGGCCCCCACCCCCGCTCTGTCTGCCCGGCCCCCACCCCCGCTCTGTCTGCCCGGCCCCCACCCCCGCTCTGTCTGCCCGGCCCCCACCCCCGCTCTGTCTGCCCGGCCCCCACCCCCGCTCTGTCTGCCCGGCCCCCACCCCCGCTCTGTCTGCCCGGCCCCCACCCCCGCTCTGTCTGCCCGGCCCCCACCCCCGCTCTGTCTGCCCGGCCCCCACCCCCGCTCTGTCTGCCCGGCCCCCACCCCCGCTCTGTCTGCCCGGCCCCCACCCCCGCTCTGTCTGCCCGGCCCCCACCCCCGCTCTGTCTGCCCGGCCCCCACCCTCCGCTCTGTCTGCCCGGCCCCCACCCCCGCTCTGTCTGCCCGGCCCCCACCCCCGCTCTGTCTGCCCGGCCCCCACCCCCGCTCTGTCTGCCCGGCCCCCACCCCCGCTCTGTCTCCCCTGCCCCCACCCCCGCTCTGTCTCCCCTGCCCCCACCCCCGCTCTGTCTCCCCTGCCCCCACCCCCGCTCTGTCTCCCCTGCCCCCACCCCCGCTCTGTCTCCCCTGCCCCCACCCCCGCTCTGTCTCCCCTGCCCCCACCCCCGCTCTGTCTCCCCTGCCCCCACCCCCGCTCTGTCTCCCCTGCCCCCACCCCCGCTCTGTCTCCCCTGCCCCCACCCCCGCTCTGTCTCCCCTGCCCCCACCCCCGCTCTGTCTCCCCTGCCCCCACCCCCGCTCTGTCTCCCCTGCCCCCACCCCCGCTCTGTCTCCCCTGCCCCCACCCCCGCTCTGTCTCCCCTGCCCCCACCCCCGCTCTGTCTGCCCCTGCCCCCACCCCGCTCTGTCTGCCCTGCCCCCACCCCCGCTCTGTCTGCCCTGCCCCCACCCCCGCTCTGTCTGCCCGGCCCCCACCCCCGCTCTGTCTGCCCGGCCCCCACCCCCGCTCTGTCTGCCCGGCCCCCACCCCCGCTCTGTCTGCCCGGCCCCCACCCCCGCTCTGTCTGCCCGGCCCCCACCCCCGCTCTGTCTGCCCGGCCCCCACCCCCGCTCTGTCTGCCCGGCCCCCACCCCCGCTCTGTCTGCCCGGCCCCCACCCACGCTCTGTCTGCCCGGCCCCCACCCCCGCTCTGTCTGCCCGGCCCCCACCCCCGCTCTGTCTGCCCGGCCCCCACCCCCGCTCTGTCTGCCCGGCCCCCACCCCCGCTCTGTCTGCCCGGCCCCCACCCCCGCTCTGTCTGCCCGGCCCCCACCCCCGCTCTGTCTGCCCGGCCCCCACCCCCGCTCTGTCTGCCCGGCCCCCACCCCCGCTCTGTCTGCCCGGCCCCCACCCCCGCTCTGTCTGCCCGGCCCCCACCCCCGCTCTGTCTGCCCGGCCCCCACCCCCGGTCTGTCTGCCCGGCCCCCACCCCCGGTCTGTCTGCCCGGCCCCCACCCCCGGTCTGTCTGCCCGGCCCCCACCCCCGGTCTGTCTGCCCGGCCCCCACCCCCGCTCTGTCTGCCCGGCCCCCACCCCCGCTCTGTCTGCCCGGCCCCCACCCCCGCTCTGTCTGCCCGGCCCCCACCCCCGCTCTGTCTGCCCGGCCCCCACCCCCGCTCTGTCTGCCCGGCCCCCACCCCCGCTCTGTCTGCCCTGCCCCCACCCCCGCTCTGTCTGCCCTGCCCCCACCCCCGCTCTGTCTGCCCGGCCCCCACCCCCCTCGCCCCTTACCCCTGTTCCCCCCTATCCGTCGTTGCCCCTCTCCTCCCCTCTCCACCGTTAACCCTCTTCCACCCGTCACTGTCACCCGTCGCCCCGTGTCTCCCCTCGTCGCCCCTCGCGCCATGCCCCGCGTCGACCCACTCTGCTACCGGTGCCCGTAGCAGTCTAGTCCCTTTAATCCCACAAACCAACCAATTAACCAACCCCCCTCTGCCCCCCCTCATCACACCACTCTGATTCCATCCCACCCCAACACCCCTCTCTGCCACCACCTCCACCTCCCCGTAACCGCTCTCTGCCCCCACCCCCCGTCACCCCTCTCTGCTCCCACCCCTCTGCTCCCACCCCACGTCACCCGTCTCCCCCCTCAACCGTCTGTCCCCCGCCCGTCACCCGCCCGTCACCCGTCTGTCCCCCGCCCGTCGCCCGTCTGTCCCCCGCCCGTCGCCCGTCTGTCCCCCGCCCGTCGCCCGTCTGTCCCCCGCCCGTCGCCCGTCTGTCCCCCGCCCGTCGCCCGTCTGTCCCCCGCCCGTCGCCCGTCTGTCCCCCGCCCGTCGCCCGTCTGTCCCCCGCCCGTCGCCCGTCTGTCCCCCGCCCGTCGCCCGTCTGTCCCCCGCCCGTCGCCCGTCTGTCCCCCGCCCGTCGCCCGTCTGTCCCCCGCCCGTCGCCCGTCTGTCCCCCGCCCGTCGCCCGTCTGTCCCCCGCCCGTCGCCCGTCTGTCCCCCGCCCGTCGCCCGTCTGTCCCCCGCCCGTCGCCCGTCTGTCCCCCGCCCGTCGCCCGTCTGTCCCCCGCCCGTCGCCCGCCCGTCGCCCGCCCGTCGCCCGCCCGTCGCCCGCCCGTCGCCCGCCCGTCGCCCGTCTGTCCCCCGCCCGTCGCCCGTCTGTCCCCCGCCCGTCTGTCCCCCGCCCGTCGCCCGTCTGTCCCCCGCCCGTCGCCCGTCTGTCCCCCGCCCGTCGCCCGTCTGTCCCCCGCCCGTCGCCCGTCTGTCCCCCGCCCGTCGCCCGTCTGTCCCCCGCCCGTCGCCCGTCTGTCCCCCGCCCGTCGCCCGTCTGTCCCCCGCCCGTCGCCCGTCTGTCCCCCGCCCGTCGCCCGTCGCCCGTCTGTCCCCCGCCCGTCGCCCGTCGCCCGTCTGTCCCCCGCCCGTCGCCCGTCGCCCGTCTGTCCCCCGCCCGTCGCCCGTCGCCCGTCTGTCCCCCGCCCGTCGCCCGTCGCCCGTCTGTCCCCCGCCCGTCGCCCGTCGCCCGTCTGTCCCCCGCCCGTCGCCCGTCGCCCGTCTGTCCCCCGCCCGTCGCCCGTCGCCCGTCTGTCCCCCGCCCGTCGCCCGTCGCCCGTCTGTCCCCCGCCCGTCGCCCGTCGCCCGTCTGTCCCCCGCCCGTCGCCCGTCGCCCGTCTGTCCCCCGCCCGTCGCCCGTCGCCCGTCTGTCCCCCGCCCGTCGCCCGTCGCCCGTCTGTCCCCCGCCCGTCGCCCGTCGCCCGTCTGTCCCCCGCCCGTCGCCCGTCTGTCCCCCGCCCGTCGCCCGTCTGTCCCCCGCCCGTCGCCCGTCTGTCCCCCGCCCGTCGCCCGTCTGTCCCCCGCCCGTCGCCCGTCTGTCCCCCGCCCGTCGCCCGTCTGTCCCCCGCCCGTCGCCCGTCTGTCCCCCGCCCGTCGCCCGTCTGTCCCCCGCCCGTCGCCCGTCTGTCCCCCGCCCGTCGCCCGTCTGTCCCCCGCCCGTCGCCCGTCTGTCCCCCGCCCGTCGCCCGTCTGTCCCCCGCCCGTCGCCCGTCTGTCCCCCGCCCGTCGCCCGTCTGTCCCCCGCCCGTCGCCCGTCTGTCCCCCGCCCGTCGCCCGTCTGTCCCCCGCCCGTCGCCCGTCTGTCCCCCGCCCGTCGCCCGTCTGTCCCCCGCCCGTCGCCCGTCTGTCCCCCGCCCGTCGCCCGTCTGTCCCCCGCCCGTCGCCCGTCTGTCCCCCGCCCGTCGCCCGTCTGTCCCCCGCCCGTCGCCCGTCTGTCCCCCGCCCGTCGCCCGTCTGTCCCCCGCCCGTCGCCCGTCTGTCCCCCGCCCGTCGCCCGTCTGTCCCCCGCCCGTCGCCCGTCTGTCCCCCGCCCGTCGCCCGTCTGTCCCCCGCCCGTCGCCCGTCTGTCCCCCGCCCGTCGCCCGTCTGTCGCCCGCCCGTCGCCCGTCTGTCGCCCGCCCGTCGCCCGTCCGTCGCCCGTCCGTCGCCCGCCCGTCGCCCGCCCGTCGCCCGTCCGTCGCCCGCCCGTCGCCCGTCCGTCGCCCGCCCGTCGCCCGCCCGTCGCCCGCCCGTCGCCCGCCCGTCGCCCGCCCGTCGCCCGCCCGTCGCCCGCCCGTCGCCCGCCCGTCGCCCGCCCGTCGCCCGTCCGTCGCCCGTCCGTCGCCCGCCCGTCGCCCGCCTGTCGCCCGCCCGTCGCCCGCCTGTCGCCCGCCCGTCGCCCGCCCGTCGCCCGCCCGTCGCCCGCCCGTCGCCCGCCCGTCGCCCGCCCGTCGCCCGCCCGTCGCCCGCCCGTCGCCCGCCCGTCGCCCGCCCGTCGCCCGCCCGTCGCCCGCCCGTCGCCCGTCCGTCGCCCGCCCGTCGCCCGTCTGTCGCCCGCCCGTCGCCCGCCCGTCGCCCGCCCGTCGCCCGCCCGTCGCCCGCCCGTCGCCCGCCCGTCGCCCGCCCGTCGCCCGCCCGTCGCCCGCCCGTCGCCCGCCCGTCGCCCGCCCGTCGCCCGCCCGTCGCCCGCCCGCCTCCTCTACCCCCCATCATGCTTCTCCCCCTCCCATTTCGCCCCTCCCCCCGTCACTCCCTCTCCCATTTCCCCCCTCCCCCCGTCAGTCCCCCTCCCTTTTCCCCCCTCCCCCAGTCAGTCCCCCTCCCTTTTCCCCCCTCCCCCAGTCAGTCCCCCTCCCATTTCCCCCCTCCTCCCCCTTGACCCTCCTCCTGCCTCTCCCCTCTCACCGGTCCCACCCCCCTAACTTTTCGGTTTCCCCAACTTTATATATGAGAGCCAAGTAGGAACAAGACACGGAAGCCTTGATCACTCCTTGTTTTTGCTTTTTTTCAGTTTCTTGAAGATCCATTACGGACTGACAACACTCCTGTTGGGGTAAAGCAGGATCCTGAACTGCAACAAGATGCTGATCTATCTGAGCATAATGTAAGTTTTCATACAAGTACTGTATTGTGCAGGAAGTGTATTAAGTATGTCATGACACAAATATGGGGCATTCAAGCTAAATTTTCATGGATTGTTAACAAATGTATCCTATGATAGCAGCTATTTTCAAGAATGTTTGTGGTCTTCCAGTTGACTCTAGTTAAATGTGTTATTTGTTGGTTATTACCAATTGTATTTTAACTGCACCTGTAACAAGCATATCTGTATTAATCAGTACCTTGCATTAATTTTTTATTATGATTCTATGTCGTGAATGCTTTAAGTACATATCTGGTGTCAACAGAGCAAGGAAGACTTCCTCTTAGAAGTAATTGTTAATCTTGTTACGTGTCTCTGTGTCACAGCACTGTAACAGATGATGTGGAACTATGATACGTGGTGGGTGTATATTCTAGAGTTCTCAGTCTCTACTCTTTGTAGTATTTACATCATTACTGAAATCCTGCATTGGCTGTATGTAATTCCTTATGATTTTCCTCCAGTACACATAACATAAGTTTGCATTGTTTTCTAAAGAGAAGGCACTGAAAATACATGGTGAAAGAGCAAGAAGCTGTGTAAATAGCATTAAATTTGGTTCATTTTGCTGATAATGTGTGGAATGCCGTATTCATTTGATTAATGGCCAAAAAGTCCTTTTGTTTATGGATTTACAGCTGGAAGATTATTTGCATCCCTATATTATCTCAATTTAATTTTGAAATGTTGCTAGACACGTATATCAGGTTTCTATATGGGAGTATGACCACCTAATAGAGCAGGTCATAGTGCCTCTGAAATCACAGTGGTTTATGTGACATGAATAGAAAGTGAAAGTACGCCAAATAAATACTACACAATGGCTGATAGCAAAATCAGAGGCATTAGAACTGATTGGATGGATTCTGACATTCATCTTCCCAAGCAATAAGAATCTCTGTAAAGCTGGATGATACTCATAAGAAGGGAACATTGAGAACTATATCCTACACACAGAAGTTAGCAAGCAGTTATAATTCACAGATTGTTTTCTTCTTTCAGTCTGCTAAAAATCCATTGGGAATATCACGGTCCACTGATTTTATCAAGGAGGATCCTGAATTAAATTTGGAAATGAGTGAAACTGAGACTATTGTAAGTATTTACATCCTCGATGTATTGCATGTTTTCAAGTAATAAGTCTTCTGTTAAGTGTGTAGAGTAAAAGATGCTTTGCTGTGGAATTGTCCCAGATTGTCAGTTTTCTGGAACTTGTTGCTGTTCGTAATTGTAGAGTATTCTTATACAATTGCACTTGACTTTCATATCACCTTTTACGTGCTGACTGTTTTAAATAGAAATGGAATGGGACTGCTGCCTTGCATAATCCTGTTTTCTGTAGCCCTTGTTGATACCAACTATATTGCATAATGGCTGGGTGTGATGGTCACAAAATTCGGTTTTCGATGAAGTGTAAGTTCTAATAGTGTAGGTTAGTTGAGGAATATTGCTTCTTTCAATAACTAGTGATAGTGTGAATCATAGTTATTCTTGGCTTTGTTATAGAAAACTTTTGGTTTTGAAAAAGGAGATAAAATTTGTGTGTTGCATATCAGCCTTGATACTTTGACCATAACATGTACATGTTGTGGCAGCTTCTGTGGTATGTGTAGTATTAGTTATAAATTTTTCAGCTATAGAAAATCTCCATGTATGGCTTTTGGTGAATGATTGTATACAGATGAAGCCATGTATGAGATCACCACTCGAGTTGTGGCAGATATAACAAAGAAAGATTAATTTTTTAGATATGCTTTATGACATTGCTAAGGGAAACAGATGCTTATATTGATAAACATGTCACAGGAATAAAATTAGACAAAGACTGGGAAACATTCAACACACAGTTGCACAAGTTTGGGTTCTGGCTCAATCTTGATGTCATTGTTCATAAACAAACGTCCTACGATTATTAAGGATTCTTCAGGGAAATGTTGGCTTCCTGAGACACTGAAATATGTGGTGATTATTCAAGCGTACAGGTCAAAGAACCAAACTATCATGCTAGGGACAGCTCAGAGTATGTAAAGGATTATATCTGGTTCACAGCTAACAGGCCAAGACTTAATGCCGCAGAGACTCATATTATGCCATTGCTGCATTGTAGTTCGGGACCACTTATCATGAAAATACTAAAGGCCATAGTTGTCTTCCTATGCAGCCCGAGAGATCACAGGTCATGCAAGATGCCTCCATGACACCAGGACCAGTGGTGTGGAGATTCTGTCCACTGTATGGAGTGATGCTCCTAATGCAAGTGTGTAGAACAGTGTGTTGCTGGTTGTGTGGCCTGGAAAACCGTCATGTGGTTGGCACTGAAATCATTGACGTGTACTCCCACTTGTTACTTTGAAAGTACGCCACTTAGGTTAAACAGTGGTAGACACCTGAGCAAATCTACGAATAGGATGTGTGACCATAACAGTGATTCTGAGTAGCACATGCAGTTGTGCAGTGAACATCTTAGCTCTGTCAGCTAGAATGACATAGTCTTTGTGATCTCAGGAGGATAAAATGCTAGGACTTAATAATGATGCAGAAAAATAGGGCATGTCATTTTGTTACTGGCACATGGCCAGCAAGATTCTGTATTAATTGTGGAATTGCGAATTTTATTAGGTAATTGCATGAGAAACTAGAGCAAGCTAGCAAATTAATACTTTGTTGGAGAAGCAATTCAGTGGCAGGCTACTTCATGTGTTCCTTCAGGAACTCAAATGAGAATTCCCAGAGGGAAGCTGATGTTCTTTGGGAGCAAAGCTATTCAGAAAATTTAGAGAACTGCCGTTTGAAGCTGACTGCTGAACGATTTTGTTTCCAGCATATATTGCACATCAGGACTATGAAGAATAAATTTGAGAAATCAGGGCTGATATGGAGGCACATATAAGGCCTTTTTCCCTCGTATTTGCGAGTGGAATGGGAAAGGAAGTGTCCAGCAGGGTTATGGGGCACCCTTCACCATGCGCCATTAGTAGGATAGCGAAATATTGATGTCTCTGGAGATACTAGGTAAAATAAGTAGCTGACTAATGTAGAAGGAGCAACATTTAAGAAATGCAGTGTGTAAAACAAAGAATGAACAAATGAATAATGTTGACACCCCATCTCTAGCCAGGGCTGAGGTTACAGTGGTGAAAGCAAATTTAACTTTATGAAAACAATTCTGAAACATACAATAATAAAAACAACCCATCAAGACAAATTAGGGTTACCATACTTTGCTGAAAGAAGTTATACCTGTACAAGCCCTTGCTCAGGATGTTCAAAATCATCAGATTTCACAAGGCTATAAAGGTGCAGAATTAGGGGTCTGCCTGCAAAGCGTTTATTTACAAAGAATCATATGATTTTTTGGTTGTTTACAATTTGTATGTGTGCACATACAATATTAAGGTGCTTTTCACAGCTGTGTTTAGGATTAGATTCATCGTTTACTGATCACAAATATCAAAATCCTTTTCACAACATTTAAGCATCCAGGCAATAGACTTGATTCATGCATTTGCAAACATTTCAGTTTAGGAAACTAACTACTGTTCCCATAGCGTATAGTCTATCCAAAGGTGTTGAAAGAGGATGCACATAGGTGGAGCCTCTCACAAACTCCCACCAATAAAAAAATACCGTGTGATGAAGCAACTTTTAAGGTCATATCTGCAGCCCGCTACAGCTGATCAATCTGTCAGGCAGCTTACTGTTCAGAAGTGCTCTTTCGTGCAGGTTCCAATGCACTGGTACACCATCCAGATGAAAAATTATATTTCTGATCATTTTCCATCTCTTCTGTTTTCGTCCATCTATGTGATTCCTAATATTGTCAACTTTCTTCAGTTTGTTACAGAATTCCCTGCTCTTCAGATTCAGTTCAGTGTTAATCTCACTAAACTGTTCATCACATTTCATAAGTTGAATTATAAATCATGATCACTACCAACAAACTTCTTGTGCCATATTGCATAGCACATTACCCTTATTAATGTTGCAGCTACCAGTTAAGTCTTATCCCTCGAGGACTCATTTTTTAAGGTGTAAAGTGATCAGAAATGGCCTGTTGCTGGAAGTAGTAGACATGACTGGTCACACACTAAGTGAAACATAATGCATACGATTCATTGGTGTCTGCTTTGATTTCAATTGAAATGGGTGTCAAAAAATTGGTAAACTTGTCAAGTTGATCCTCTCAGAGTTACTCACTTAGAGGCAATTATGATGGCTTGTTTTGGATTTTTCACTTGTTTTTGGAATTATCTTCTGGGACAGTCAACTAGAAACAAATAAAATAGTTATGTTAATTAATGTAAAAACCAATAGTGAGTTCCGTAGTGAGATGTAGGTGCAAGATTCCGTAGGTCAATGAAGACGCTTATGCAAGGTGTTCAGTTGCTAACATAACATCACATCACATCACATCACATTCCTACTACAAGCTTGTATAGGATAAATATTAATTTATTCATAGCTGCCATGCCCTGTAAGATTATCCTAGAGGATAGTACTGAGTGAAAGCATCCTAGGAGGCATTTCTGCAAGTTGACACCCTGGAGGCAGATTCATTAATTGCAAGGCAGGGAGATAAGAGGTTTTTGGTTAACTCATTCTCTTGCAGGTGCCTCCTTAATCTATTTTTGATCCGAATGCCCAAGAACTTAATTTGTGGATCCTCATCCAGTGTCTGTCGCTGGTATCTCCTTGTATATGTAAGTCATTTGAATTTCTTTGGAATTGCGTGATGTGTGTTTATGTAAGTATAAAGATCGAATTTTTGTTCTGTTGCCTGTAAACCAATTGCGAGCATGTTCCATTATTCTCCTGGCTGTTTCTAATATAAATGTGTTTGCTGGTTATCAGTGTACTTGTCATCGGCAAGCATTGCAGATTTTGAAGATACCTCCAATGGTTTTAGCACAACATCTATGTAGGTCAGGATAAGTCAAAAGCTGAGCCCTGTGGGACATTATATGTGTTGTTTCCCCATTTTGTATTCAGTTTTCCTCCCAAGGTATAATTTATCACTAAGACCCAGGTTTTTATTGCTAAGCTAAGAATCAGTTCATGTACATGTACTTCACACAATAACACTGTATTTCCCCAAGTAATGGGAGATCAAGGTTGTAATGTGATGCCAATAAGTTTTCTCCACTTCCAATACATATTTCAGTCATGCTGTAAAGTCAGCACATATTTTAGTAATTCGATTGTTACGATAATAAGAAGAAGACTTCCTCCTTCTGTCACCAGATGATTTTTGTGATTGATTTGACCATTCATATGATGAAACTGACATCTGGTCAAGTATACACTTCCTGACTGAGTCTGATGGACCTAATTTCAATGGTGACTTTCCCCCCCAATGTTTTCAACTACTGTTAAGAAATTAGTGTTTTCATGGCCTGATGTTTTTTCAGTTTTTTTTTTTTCTAAATATTAAGCTGGTGCCTTAGTTGATAGCACTTTCGTTTTGCATGTTCATATTCCAGTTACTGAGGGTTTATTTATCAGTTGTCATTATTTATTTGTAGTTTGCTTTTGCTCATTGAGTTTACATATATTTGAGTCTACATATTGTCATTTTGTCATTTGGAGATACTGAGTGGAATGGTGGTCACTAGAAAGTGGAGTGCTAAGTGGAGATATAGCACTGTTGACATATTCATCTGTTTGGGTTCTACAGAGGGGTAACAGCAGTGGAGGCAGCTAGAAACATTTGCACCATGTTTGTGTTTAAAGCCATTGGACAGAGATTGGCAAGAAAATTGTTTTGTCACTCTAAGGAGAATTGCTGTGCCATTAGTGACTTACCTTTGGGGTTTAATAAAGATCACTTAAATGCGTTACTTCCCAATGATCCATGTAATTGTACTTGAGAACTTTCAAATTCAATGAACTGTGTTCACTTCTTGACCTTCTGACATTTGTGTGCAATGGGGAAGGTTCAAAAATAGGGTCTACAGATACTGCATGCACTGGAACAAAATCACAAAAATGGGTGGCCATATGCACATCCTTGCTTGCCTGTCATCAGTTGCTTGTAAAGAACACTAATCATTCATGCCCTGTATCATTATGCTGATAAGAAATGGTGGATTTGTGGTAAAAATAAGGAAAAGAAAGGAATGGTGGAGTCCAAACAAAACAGCAACAAAAGGCATCCACAAAAGATAATGCTCTACATCCTGTGTGGTTTACTATGAATTGCGCCCTTTTGGTGTAACCACTTATTACCGCTGACATTTACTGTCAAGAACTGCGATGTGTTGCAGATACAGTATATGAACAATGACCAGGAAGACACTACTCCAGGATAACACCCACCTGCAAGCTGCTAGACACAAAAAACAGTTCACAGGAGTTGGGTTTTGAAGTCATTGCACACCCACCTTATTCATCCAATGGAGCACCCTCAGATTCTCTCCTTTTCTGCTCTCTACTGAACAAGCTTCAAGGAACTTCCTTTCCAGATGAAAATGCGCTCTCAACCCTACTTAACAAGTTCTTCACCTTAAAACCAGGTTACTTCTACAGTTACAGAATGAAAAAGTCATCCCAGCATAGGGAGACTGCATTAAATAGTGAAGGAGAACATTTCATTGATAATTTAAGTCTCCTATTTGCACCTCTTACCTATTAAACTTACAGAAAAATGCCAGGATCCATATACCAAACAAATACTTGCTGCAAATGGGTACATATGCGTAACCTTTTTTCATTTTACTATTAAACTATTTCTTTTCATTTCTGTCTAATCAGTATGTATAATGTTCAAAATAATACTAGGTCTGTTAAGCCCAGTGTCTGAGAACAGATGTTGCAAACACGGATTGGTATTGTACATATCTTTTACAAGACAGTTAACTCAGTGCACATGTGCTAAGTGTTCAACGATGAATCATATTGTCTTCAGTGTCAAGTTTATAAAGAATTTAATATTTTCTCAAAATAATTCTGATTCCCAAGTGAGTTTATGGCTGAATAAATGGCAGAAGATTCTTAATTTCTTCTCATGAAATGATGTGGCTCTGTTGAGAGGTTAATGTAATTTGTGCACCATTGTTTCTCAGAACATTTGGGTAGTGATGTTTGGGTCAACTCTATTGGGACAGTTATCAAACATAAACCTAATTCGCCGGCCGAAGTGGCCGTGCGGTTAAAGGCGCTGCAGTCTGGAACCGCAAGACCGCTACGGTCGCAGGTTCGAATCCTGCCTCGGGCATGGATGTTTGTGATGTCCTTAGGTTAGTTAGGTTTAACTAGTTCTAAGTTCTAGGGGACTAATGACCTCAGCAGTTGAGTCCCATAGTGCTCAGAGCCATTTGAACCATAAACCTAATTACCCTTGTTCTGAGGTATCAGTTTAAATAATTTTAATGAACAACCCAAAGGTCACATTTAAATATTATCGAAAAATGAGTATAGCTTCTAAAAGTAATTTTGTATGAAGAAAATGCAGTGAAGAACTGACAGTACCTGTAAATTAGTTAATAAATTTGTTTACTTCATTGTAGAAATGACTGAAGCACTAAATATCCACCAATTGATGTTGGAAATAATTTGAATTTCTTCTATAATCAGTATTCCTGGTAGTTGCTGTGGATAGAGATGAAATTATTTCTTTATGGAATGCAACAGTATACTTACTCATTAAAGGTCGATTGAATCAAAAGTACAATTCAGCTGAGGAAGAGTGATTCCAGGTTTCCTCTTGGGCAATAATATGTATGAAAAGTGAGTTTCATTAATTGTTATAGTAACTTTCCTTTTCTAATGATTGATAATGTGTTCACACAGTTGGCTGTGTGGAATTAAAGATAGCTCCTGAAAGAATTTTTTAAAATTACATTTAAATCAGAAATGGTTTGAATTGCACCCTTTCTTTAAAATACAAATACATAAGGAATGTGTTACATTAGGCATACAGTAATTGTATCTAAAACTTGAAATCTTGAAGATACGTCAAAAGCTAATTGTGTTTGGGACACCATAGATTCTTGCACAAATAGTGTCATTCATAGTGCAGTTTTTGATACTCTAAAAAACTAAAACTATACCTAAATCATATGATTTAAACACGCAAGTCCTTCAGTTTTTCATTATATTACATTTTCTTCTTAAAAAATATATATATATTGTGGTGGCGTAACAAGCTAGCTACACCACACTGAGGAGGAAGCCGAAAGGGCACGCGTACACACACGCCGACTGGCGTCAAGTCTGGAACAGGATACATTATGAATGCTATAAAGAAAATACGTAGCTTTGGAATATACTTAACTTTAATCACTCCTTGTGATACATCTCTCTTGACTATACAAATGAGACTCGTAAGATACATGCACTGTTACAATTGGCGCCTTGCTAAGTCGTAGCCACTAACTTAGTTGAAGGCTATTCTAACTGTCTCTCGGCAAATGAGAGAAAAGCTTCGTCAGTCTAGTCGCTAGCAACGTCGTCCGTACAACTGGGGCGAGTGCTAGTCTGTCTCTCGAGACCTGCCTTGTGGTGGCGCTCGGTTTGCGATCCTGACAGTGGCGACACGCGGGTCCGACATGTACTAATGGACCGCGGCCGATTTAAGCTACCACCTAGCAAGTGTGGTGTCTGGCAGTGACACCACATTCCTCCCCCGCAAATTGGCGAACGGTCGTGTTATAAGGCTTCCTCCTCAGTGTGGCGTAGCTAGCTTGTTACGCCACAACAGATTGGCGACGAGGATGGGATTTCCGGTGACGTCGACGCACACTTTGTGTGGGACGAACACAGTCACTGTTAGATAAAGTGGCACTGGACGGGGTGGAATGAACGACATGAATGTCCATGGGCGAAGGTCCACGAGCCTGATTGTCCTTGGTTCGATTCCGGCGCGAAGCAAAGGGCCTGGAATGGTTGTGATTGTCTGATCTAAGCTTTTTCTGGCAAACACTTTGAACCTGGCCTTTCTTATGGCAGTAAAAGCAAATAGCTTGGCATGACGGGCAATTTTCACGCGAATGTCTAGTTGCACACCGCGGGCATGATTTTAGCACAGCATTGGCAGGCTTACGTGGCACACGTGTTTGCGAGCTAGGCTGCAGCTGCTCGGACGTGCGCGAGGGCCGTTTAACGGTCCGTGCTGCACGCCCGGCGGGCCGGTTAATGTGACACACTGCTGGCGAAGTTTCAAATGATTCCTCAGCAAAGTCAAGTGTGTCTTGCCTATCTAATATGTCTATCACTTGTTGAAGGGAGGGATTTACTAGTTTCAAAATCTGTTCCCTTTTGCGAACATCAGAAACGTTTTGTGCAATTGCATCATGCACCATAGTATCTGAATACAGAAGGCCACATTCACATACAAAATCACAATCCCTAGTAAGTCCTTGCAATGTTGCAACCCACTCCCTATTAGTCTGACCGGCCGTACGTTTTGTACGGAAGAACGTATAGCTTTTTGCAACGACATTGACTGTTTCCTTGAAATAGACATCTAAAGCTGACAAAATTTCTTCATAGGACAGAGTTGCTACGTCGTGTCGGGGAAACAATTTCACTATCACACGGTAGGTGGACACACCGACACAAGAAAGCAAAAACGGCTGCCGCTCATTACCTTGAATTCTGTAGGCGGCGAGATGGAAGCCAAATTGCCGGGACCATTCCGGCCACGTTTCGTCGGCCGCGTTATACGGACGAAACGGTGGTGCATCGGCGTGTTGTGGCTGCGGTAGCGATGAAGCGGCGGCGGACGCATCGTCTTGCAGCACACGTTGACCCTGGACGAGATGTCCCAGGGCATCCAATAACGCCTGCGTCTGCTGATTCTGCAAGCGATAAAATTCAGACAGTACATCTGGAGATTGTGGCGAAGCCATGACACAAATAAATCAGAGCAAAGCAAGTAGAAAGAACTCGAGCCGTTAGTCCTTGTCGCCAATCTGTTGTGGCGTAACAAGCTAGCTACGCCACACTGAGGAGGAAGCCGAAAGGGCACGCGTACACTCACGCCGACTGGCGTCAAGTCTGGAACAGGATACGTTATGACTGCTATAAAGAAAATACGTAGCTTTGGAATATACTTAACTTTAATCACTCCTTGTGATACATCTCTCTTGACTATACAAATGAGACTCGTAAGATACATGCACTGTTACAATTGGCGCCTTGCTAAGTCGTAGCCACTAACTTATCTGAAGGCTATTCTAACTGTCTCTCGGCAAATGAGAGAAAAGCTTCGTCAGTCTAGTCGCTAGCAACATCGTCCGTACAACTGGGGCGAGGACTGCGGCCGATTTAAGCTACCACCTAGCAAGTGTGGTGTCTGGCAGTATATATATATATATATATATATATATATATATATATATATATATGCAACACAGTCCTATGTCCGAATTCTTAACACACAAGTAATATCTGTTGCTTTTTAAATAATCATTGGTTGATTTATTAATGTTCAAATTCATTCAGTTCTAACAAAAAGTGCTATCACTTTTCCATAGTGTGAATAAATTGTAGCCTTTGAAATGGGCTTCAAAAACATTACCATAGCTTCTGCTTTTTGAGAGATGCCATAGAAATTGTTTTATACCTCTCTCATTTAAAATTTCTGCAGTGACAAACAATCCAGGATTTATCAGACCATTATACACATCCTTTCCATCATCTGTTGCAATTGTCTTCATCCACAGCATTTGATCCCTGCAAGAATCATTTTACACCTCTGAATACCCAGCACATCTTTGATGGGTTGCATCCCCAGTTATGAGAAGATGTTTCATTTTATTTTTTTTCAAAATTCAGGGTTGTTGTGACAACAGTATTATGATAGCTTAAGGTAAAAAATAATAATAGTTCTGAATATGAGCGAAAAATTTTAGCTGAATGTAAATTATGATCAGTCAGTTGTCCAAAAACCCATCTTCCAGTAGTATAAAACAAGGTTTTTGCTTGAATCCGTATTTGTGCAAATTCATAAAAATCTGTACCTCAGCCAGCATACTATTTTTTGTGTTTCATATGGTTCCACCTCCTCTCCTCATTGTACCACCTGTAGCATCCATGACAACTTTGCCATATCACGCAGCAAAGAATAACACAGTCAATTTCTGCTTCAAATACTTTTGAACATAAACCGTATAATGTATACTTGTTTTCAAATGGTGATGTATAGCCATCTCAACAAAGTGTCAAATTTTTTGAGACACGAGATCTTCTTTACATCAGCCATTATTTATATGACAACACAGCAACAGAAACTGTTTCATGTGTTAGATTTCATAAGTGATGGTGGCGTGGTAAAATGTTCCTGCAGCATCCTGTGAAGCCTGTACTTGTTCATGTGATGAATGAACACTTTGACTTGTCTTCATTAATCAGAGAAACAGTTTCTACAAAGTCTGTCTGTAGATTTCCAGATTTGAGAGATCCATTTTGCACATATCCCCAATTCAGGAGATTGCGAATTTTTAATGTAGCAGTGAAATATTAAATATAAAATTTGCTTTTAAATTTCTGACACAACATTAGGAATAACTTCTGCATATTTGTGTTGCCTGTCAACACCAATCCATTTTTTCCATTTTACCATATTGTGAGTCAACTTCATTATTTAATGTGGAGTGAAGTTTAGGAGTTAGTTTTTACACTTTACACATGAGTTTATAGTGCACATGAATTAACAGTAGAGTACACATTCCAATAACTCCATACCTTGTGAAAAAATGCTCTTTCCAGTGTCTTTTTAGGTGCATTCACCAGATAATCAGAGTTGGCATGATACCTTCATACATACATTGAGATGTATTCAAAACCAACAAAATGTGTAATGAATGAAAGTATTTTTTATGTGCCCCATTTCTCTGTGTGCCTAAAATTACTTATAAGCTCCCTGAGCTGATAATACTATATAGTGTTTTTGCAGACCTCTGTGCATCTTAGTCTTCGGATTTTCAAATAACATAGTATCCCATCTGTCAGGTGCTTGACAGATTGTCATCTCTGTTGTAAAAAAAAATTCAACTGTTAGCTTCTCTCCTTCTTAAACATTGTTATTCAGTTTGTGTTGTTAATGTTTGCCTAAACAGTATGGAAGTTGTTGCACTGGAACAATTAATTTGTTTGTTACTGCATATTTCCAAGTTGGGCTGTCTGAAAGTAGCTATTCTGATCATTCCACTGCTTTTCCTTAAGTTTGTGGAATTAGTATGAACCTAAATAGGGTTCTGAAGATTACACTACAGTGACGAATGGTTTTGCATTTCCTTTCTTTGTACATACTCTTCACAACTCTTTCTTCCTCTTTTCCTTTATTTTAAATCTAGACATTTGCTAAGTTGCTCTCTTTCCTTCCTTTCTGAACTCTTGTGACATGTTTCTCTCTCTCTCTCTCTCTCTCTCTCTCTCTCTCTCTCTCTCTCTCTCTCTCTCTCAAATTTAATATCCACTATCTTTAACATTATTAATAATGTGTGACAATGTTCCAGCCTTTATATACAGATGCATTACTCTGTAACTTATTCAGCAAATGAAACTTCTATTGTTTCATCCACAAAATAATTCGCCCATAAAATTTTTGTTTTACAGCACCATTAAAAAAAAAAGTTTTTTAGGTTAAACGTAACTTCCTGACCTACCTTCTGTGCAGTAAGAATCCTTGACATTAAATTCTTCTTTGTATATCACAACTTAATCAGTATTTTTAGTCCCATATCTGGTAGCAAATACGATGAATGTTAACTCGCAATGCTTCTAACACTATACCCAAACCAATGTACTTTGTAACATGGTCTACACAGTTCAAATTAGCACACAAGAAGTGTCATACTGTTCAGTTCATTAGGTAATTTCAAGACAAAGATTCTTCATATCGTTGTAACCTGTACTTGTAACTCTCAAAAAATAGATGTTGGAAATTATTTATATTTTTCCTCCGCAGACAAGAAAATAGATATTACAGATAAACCCTGATGCAAAACCAAAGATAAGTTTCAGAAAATTATATTTTACTCTCAAGCTTACGTTCTGGAATGGCTCAAAACTACAAATTTGTCAGACAAAATGGCAGCCCTTCACTTAACTTCAGGAGGTTAAATCGCTAGTACTGACAATAAATGCCCACAAAAGTACAAGGAACTTCCCTAGCTTTTGGAGTTATTAGTTCCTTCATCTGGAAAGAGTTAGTAATAGATACAGGAAGGCTGGGAGAGAAGGGCAGGTCACTGAGACCCAAAGAGTGTCACAAGGAAAGATCATCAGTTTGACTTTCTATTTTAAAGAAAACAAAAGTGTACTATATTTTATGGGGCATGGCACACTTTTTTCTTCAAAAAATATCCTACAACATTCATGTGTGTCTTATACTAAAATGTCCAGTGTTTGATTTAAAATTCCTGCCAGGCTTAAAACCGGCCATATATTAAACACTGTGAGAAACCTATCTCTATCTGGCAACATTGGATTCAACTGGCAGCAGCAGCACACGGATGTGACAAACATGAGTTGCGGAGCTTCACAAGCTTGATAATACTGTCCCCCTCCTGCCCTGCCATCACAAACCCAGAACACTGTCTAGCCTATGATGTGTTACTGCAGTCTACAGTGCCAGTGAACTTCAACTGAAAGTTATTTGTGTTATCAGTAACATAAGAGTATTTTCTTTAATAGTTTCCTAATGGAAAAAAAAGAGATTTCATATGATGTGGGCTCTAAATTGAAGGTAATAGCATATGGAGAACAATATGGAAACAGAGCAGCTGAGTGAGATTTTGGTCCTCCTCCAACAGAAAGAGCCGTTCATTATTGGCTTGTTAGTAAGGAAGAACTGACAAAAATGAAGAAGACTATATGTGCAAATTGAGAACTGAATGCAAAATGTCCAAAACTACACTGGTATCCAAAATTAAAGCAACAAACAACTACTTCCCTGTCCTGTGTTTAATTCACGATACAATCTTAGAAGCTGTCAACCAGATGCCCTTACGATTGTGTTCTACATGGAAGATGACATTCTAGTCAAGTGACAACTATGCCAATTATGTCAGTGCACATATGAAATGAGGTAGTGTTTGTTGGGTAGCCCCACATCCACAATCGCTGTGTACACACCTACAGACAGTGCAGTTTGACACAGAGAAAATGCATAGCAGACTAGGCAGTGGAGGGTCATAGAAAGAAAGGAAGCAGGACAGTCAAAAATTGATGTGGCCTGATGGCTTAGTGTGAATGGTTCTGCTGTTTCTTGGATTTGGCGGCAGTTCATAGAGACAGAAACTGTATCCCAAAGTCCAGGGCAGGGTCGACCACATTTCTCTTAAGAAGAGAGGACTGTTATTTGGCTTTAAGGTCACAACAGACTGCCTTAGTACTGCAAGTGGCATATGAGCTCGCAGCATGTGCTGGACGTGTTGTATCAAGGTGATCTGTGTGCAGATGGCTTTGACAGAGTGGCCTTTATTGTCGGAGACCTGCTGTGTGTCTACCTCTGACACATCTTCACAGAAGGCAATGGCTAGAGGGAAAAGGCAGCTTGCTTGTAACTCATGGCAGGCTGCCCTGTCTTGTGTTCGAATGGTGGCCCCATGCTGCATTCCAGAATGTCACTGTGGGTGTCGCAGGCGTGTGGCATATGCTGTGATAGTGGGAGGAGAATCATGCAGTATACAAATCACTGAGTACTACTATGCTCCAGATTATGTTTGTTTGATGAAAAGCTTCTGTCTTTCCACTATCATGTTGCACCATTGGCTATACTATGCCCAACTGGCTCTGTTTTGCAAAGCAAGTTAGCCATGTTTTGCTTTGTCAATGTGTAACACTCTTGCCCATCTGCAGCTGGCTCTGTTTCAACTCACTTCTGTCCTTTTTTACCAACTATGCTTGATATGCTACATTCACCTTCTTTTTATCAAGACTCTGTCCCTCAGATTGACCAAACTATACTACACATTACACTAGAGTTACTGGTGAGCAGCATTTCTGCCCTTATTTCTCCTCTTAAGTATCATTCTAACAATTAGTTACCTTAACCCTTTCATTGAATCTTACACATTTCCATATGACACCTTGCCCTGCACCTTAATGCAAACACCATGAAACTAATTTTATTACTATGCTCCTTGCACAGTTTTTTCTAACTACTCCCCACACAAAAGTGAAAATAAATCGATTATATTTCATACTATATCACTGTGCATTCTGCTTCATTCTGCTGCTTTTATGCTTGGGTTATTCAACCCAGTGGAATCTGAACAATGAGTGTGTCCAAACTGGGTCATGTTCTTTGTCTTTTATGTACCAGAACAACACCAGGCTCAGCAGAGCAAGTGCCACTGTGGTGGTTGGAATGACAATAGTCTCTCTCTACGGTGCTGATTTTTCACAATGTGAATATACTTGCTACAATAAGGTTTCCTGCTGGTTCAGAAGTGTATTTATAGATTACGTTAGTTCTGCTCCTAGAGTTTGATTTAAGCTGGTTAGCTTTGAGGGAGGTGCCACTTCCATGGGCTCCTCTGGGCAGTACAAATGTGGCTGGGAAATACTCAAGTGAGTCACCCCTGCAATCGTGGTGGACAGGCAGAAAGAAGGCCCCATTATGTTGCACATTGTTCCATTTAATAAGAAAGCATTTGCCTTTCATTATACCCTCATTGCTGATGTATCCTTCCACTTGAAACAACTAGCTGTTGCTACTACCATGGGTCCAACCCATGTGCCTCGACCTGCTGAAAGTACAATTCTGGCTGGACCACTTCTTTATTGCATTCTTTCCTCCTTTGTCCCATTAGCAATTTCACTACACAGGAATCCTGTCCCAATCTTGTTACCAAACTCTGACAGACTGTGATTTTCTCTAGGTGGTATTTTGTAACTTTGCTTCCTCCATTTGTACACATCTTCCTTTGTCTTTTGCAGTTAATAACAGTTGCTGAGGTTTTACTTGTACAAATTTCTTCAGTATTCCCCACTTGATGAGTTATGTACTAATTATGTAGCACTCATGATGTGCTTGTTTGCCTGTTGCTGTTAAAGAAATGGAAATGGAAACTTCCATCAGTTCCCACTGATGCTGTGACTACCCCAAATTAGAGGGCAAGGCTTCGTGCTAAAGTTCTGATACCAACCTCAACTTCAGTGATTGTTCATTCTTTACTTTCCTTAGACCCTTTAAATAGTGGTCTTGCAGCAAATGTACCCATAGCTGAAACACTAGCTGCTACAGACTGCAACCATTTTAATAACTACTTCCCTATCAAAGACTTCTAATTGGGTTTGTAGTTCCCTGATATTCTGAGTAATATGTAATACTGCTGCTTTTCTGCTTCAAGTATCTGCATTTCCATGCTTCTTCTCAGTTTTTTTGCATAAGTTCAAAATTAAATTCGCATAATCTTGCTGACAATCATGTCAACCTATTGGTAAGGATTCTTTAACCCCTACAAATATTTTAATGTCACATAATCTGTTATTACTCTAAATGTTTTACTGTACAGATAAAATTTGAAATATGAGAGACCATAAATAAGCTTAACATCCCATTCTCTAATGTGGAATAATTTCATGCTGCAGAATTCAGTGGCCTTGAGGCTAAGCTGCTGGATGTTTTACACATTCCAACTCTTCCGATAAGATACAGCCTGGTGCATGGTTTTATGCATCGCATAATAAAACAAATTCGCTATTAAAATCTGAAAATGTCACAATTGGATTCAATGTTGAAGCTTCTTTTAACTCCTCAAAAGCATGTCACTGTTCTGACCACAAAAACTTAGTACCCTTCTTTTAACAATTGTGTAACCTTCTGGCAATATCCGCACATCCTTTTATGAACCAATGGTAATAGTACAAAAGTCCAAAATGACTCTTTTATACATTATGGTACAGGAAATTCACATACTCTCAAGTTAAGCTTGGGTCTGTCTTAACTACATCTTGTATATGTCCTAGGTATGCTATCTATTCCATGACAAAATCACACTTTTCTGTACTCAGTGTTAACTTCACTGCTTTTAACCTTAGGAATACTTCCCGTAATCACTGCATATGCTGTTTTATACCACTTCCATGTCATCAAGGTACACAGAGCATTGCCATGGTTTCAAACTTCTGAGTATTGCATCCAACAATCTCTGAAATGTTAAAGGTGCATTTTTTAAAGAGGATGGCATGCTTCTAATTTGGTAGCATCCCCAAGGTGTCAGAAATCCTTTTTTGTGTCAGTTCTGTGGTGCAGGCTATATCTGGTGATAATCACTTCAAATCCATAGTCGAAAAATATTAGCATAACTCTAAATGATCCATATTTTGTGATGTTTGGGAAAGAGTAGGTATCCATTATGGTTTTTGCATTTAGGTATCTGTAATCAAATCAAAATCTATATTTTGGCACAATTATTCCTGCCTGCCATCAACATTACATTCTGCAGGTATTCCATTTCAGCCGTTGATTGATTAATAACTCAAAAATTGCATGCAAGTTCCTAGCTATTCAGTATGGTTTGTGGTAGACTGATGATTCATTTCCTATTGGTATGCAGTGTTGTATACTATGTGTATCATATAATGGTCATTTTGGAAAAAATACAACATTGAATTCCTAAAGTAGTTTTTTCATCTGTTCCCTATTGCTTCGCTCTAGGTGCTTCAATTTTGCTCATCATACAGTTTCAGTGATGTCTGGCAATTCTCCATGTCTGACACCCCACATGTCCCATTCTTCTTCTTCCTAGATATATTAATGATTAACAACTGGCTTGTTAATCACATGCCCTCTGTGCTGAAATGGTACGTAGAACCAAGTATGTGCACGATATGTCTTTTAAATAAACAACCCACTTGATCTAATACTTCATTCTCTTCTAATGGTTCCATCACATGCAGAATTCCTACCAGCAAGCTAGTCTAAACACTGACCCAAAGTAATTTCCCAGTACTCTAAGATACATAATCATGCAAATCAAGTCTTAGTATGGTTATTCATGGTTAAATTGGTTCATCTTTTGCAACAGACTCTCCTTGCCACCTCTCTACCATGACTTTAAACAAACTGGGGCATTTTTCTGCCACGTTCCTCCCTATGTAGCTGGACGTTAATAATGGCACACTGTTCATAAAAGAACTCTAGTCCCAGAATCATGTCGTTACCCTCAATTGCGTGTGTCACAATCTGTAGTTAAATAAATTAAGCCTTATGCAAGTGGATGCCTATGTCCACCGTCCTAATGGTGTGACATCTTTATTCCCACTCCATTCAGTCTGTACTGCAGTGGGTCGAATTGCTTACATTTCACCAGATCAATTGCGGCGACTGAAACATGCTCCCCTGTGTCCAATAATATCATGGAATCCTTTTTTATCCCACTACTCTTCCTAATGCATACAGTACTTATCACATCCACTTCTGCATACAGTTCTGTAGCATCTAGTCTTACTGGTAATCACCATAGGTGGACCAGGTGTCCCATTTAGTGTTTAATACCTTACTCCTCCCTGCTCCTCTACTTTTAAAACTGTTAAGTCTTCTTTATTCACATCACCCTTAGGCTGGCGACACTTCGTCCTTACATGGCCTGTTTGTCCAAACTTGAAATGTTTTATATAAGCTGCAAACACTGTCCATTTGCCCTGCATTCCAGTTGACAAATTGATCTCCTCACACACTGTAGTTACCACACTGCTGTCGCAAATCTTTCTGAGACCCTGTACACACACATACTGACGTTTCTCATGCAGTCCTCTTAAAAAAGCACCGAAGACCCTCTGCTCTACTTCTTGTGAAATAATGTCATTGACTTCAGCATCTTGCCCCAAAGCTCAAGTACGTCCATTAATTTCGTTATCCTCTCTGCAAATTCTTCTGCAGTTTCTGTATTTTTCTTAGTTATTACGGCTAATTGTTCCCTATTGTGTCTGGCACTATTTTGATCTGTATATCTTTGAATTAACCCTTCCTTTAATTCTTTGAATGTTGTGGCTCCCTTCAGAACTCCTGTATGCCCTAAATACATTTTTATTTCCCCTGTTAGTCCTAGTTGTAACATTCAATAATACTTCATTAGGCCAAACTTTCATCTGAGCCAGATATCGAAGGTGAAGACCAGCTCATTGTCAGTTGTTTTACCAGGACAAGGAGCAATTAAGCTTTTGTCTGACAAATTTACACACTGTTTAATGATTGTGCTACTGTCAACACATGAAGTTCTTTATTATCTGCTCTTAATTATGCTACCTTTTCTAACGATATGCATACTGCTTCTGGTTACAGCACACCTTATGTCTTTGCTTCTAATGAAGCTTTGTCCTTGACAACACTCACTTTGGAGAACTAACATTCACAAGACAAGGAGACAAAATCCATTAACTCAATTCTTACAAGTAATCAAGAGCCGTATTGACTCACAGCACTGCCTAGCCCTATGGCCCAGATGATTACTAGTGTAACATTTTCCTAGAAGTTATTTCATACATTGCACTTAGTGACCCTTGATGTTACACTGTGCACATCTGCCACTAACTAATCATGCCTTCTATTACCTTTAAGGGTAGAAAAATGCACAGGTTCTCTATTTGCAATAAAATCTACTTACTAAAATTCATGACTGTCAGATGTCTTTTCCATGACCAAAATATAAGATTTTTTGTTTGTTTGTGATTCACTGTAATATAGGGTGTAGGTTCAAACATTGCTCTAAGTAGAAGGTGAAGTTCTGACATCAGTGTTGCATGACCCTTGGATTGCCACGTGTGGAGAGTGAAATGAGATGTTAGGGCGACTGTAGATACGTTTAATTACTTTCTTTTTTCCAGCCCTCAGCCATAGTACCTCTGGAACAGCTTGGAGGAGGCTTCCAATTGCCTCTCAAGCGAAGTAGTAGAAATATGGCATTGCTGACAGTGCAAGGAGCAAGACTGAATATGGGGTCACTCAGTGTTGCTGTCAGCAGTCTCTTTGCAACAGTGGTGCAGCTGGTAATGGCCGTGAACTTAGAGTGAGCAGCCAGCTCCCTCATGTCTCATAGCAGGCTACCATGTGTAATGGTCAAACAGCAGACCACATACTGCATTCTAGGATGTCAGTCCCCAGGGTGTCACAGGTTTCTGGGTGTTGTTGGCTCTGATATTCAGACAAGAATCTTTTAGTACACGAATGGCTGAATGTTTATATGTTCCAGACTGTTCGTTGCGAGCTTCAGACAAATATTTTAAACACGACTGGTGGCAGGTGAGGAAAGGCTCCCGACCTTCCGCTAATGTACTGCAGCATTGGCTGTTGCTATACCATATACAACTAACTCAGCTTTACAATGCCAATTGGTCGTGTATTGCTGTGCAGCATGTAATACTCCCACCCACCTGTGGCTGGCTCAGTTGCAGCTCACTTCTGCTCTGGCGTATTTTCTGGCCAAATTCAGTTAACATGCTACAGACGAAACCCAACAAGGACTCACACCAGAGAGAGCATTGAAAGGACCTACAATCAAACAAGTGTGGCAGTGGAAGAAAGTCATGGTCTAGAGTAAGAGACAATATTATGGTCAAATCTTTCAAGAATTGCAGCATAAGTAGTGCTCTGGTGGGCAGTGAAGACCGTCTCTTATATGAAGAAGACAGTGGTCATGAAGGAGAAGAAGTTAAATTTTCATATTCAAAGGCCTTTAGGTCATTTCGGTTTTATACATTAAGAATTTTTCGTAGCCTGGCTTTACAATCGAATGTTAAAAATTGTAAAAATGTTACTTTTTAAAAAGTGGTAAAAAAATTAAAGTGTGCCTTATAGTCTGCAGCATCTTATAGTCTGTAAAATATACTGAGGGTCTCACAGAAGCCTTCACTGATCATAATTATCCTCCCAATCTTGCGTAAAAAAAAAAAAAAAAAATCTCTCATGCTTTATCTTTGCAGTCTCCCATTGTCTGGCCACAGAGGAGCATTCCGCATGTAACTCAGTACCACCTAGGACTGGAGCAATTGAATTACATTCTCCATTGGGGTTCTGACTACCTCTTATCATGCCCTGAAGTGAGAAATGTTCTGCCCACTATCCTTCCCACACCAGTATTCCACTATCTAGAAACGTACGCAATCTACTTGTCCATCCCTACACAACCCCAGCTCCCATCCCCTTACCTCGTGACTCATACCCTTGCAATAGACCTAGATGCAAGACCTGTCCCATACATCCTCCCACCACCACCACCACCATCATCACAAACATCACCTCTCCTGTCAAAAACAGGGGTACCTGTGAAACCAGTCATGTGATCTACAAGCTAAGCTGCAACCACTGTACTGCATTCTATGTGGGCATGACAACCAAAACGCCATCTGTCTACATGAATGGTCACCGAAAAAAGTAGACCACCTGGTTGCTGAGAATGCTGCCAAACATGACATCCTTCATTTCAATGACTGATTCACAGTCTGTGCCATATGGATCATTCCCACTAACACCAGCTTTTCTGAATTGTGCAGGTGGGAACTTTCCCTAGAACCACATAACCCTTCTGGCCTCAACCTGCATTAGTCATTTTCATCCATCCAGCCTCCTGTTCCAGTCCAGAACCATACTGCCCTCATTCCACCATCACACCCAGTCTTTTTACTTCTCTCTTTTTCCGGTACCCCCCTCCACATCTCTCCCCTGTACACCATCTAACTGCCTGATAGCACATAGCTGCCCTACCCTCTTTCCACATCATCCTTGCATGCTTCCCAGCAGCACTGTACTGTATGTCACCACCATCCTACTATCCCTCCCCACCTTGGCCTCCTCACTAATTCTGTCCAGTCACCCACCACCCCTACCATGCAGTGGTGCTGCTGCTTACAGTGTGTCTACAGTTGCCTGAGACTGTGTGTGTGTGTGTGTGTGTGTGTGTGTGTGTGTGTGTGTGTGTGTGTGTGTCACCTATTTTTGACGAAAGACTTATGGGCCAAAAGTTTCATTTGTGACTCTCTTTTTGTTGCGCGTATCTGCGACTTAGCATCTCTGCAATATTGTGAGTCTCATCTTTGCTTCTCTCTGCTGGTCTGGGGGTTAGAATATGCTTGTGTCCCTGTCTGCTGTAAGAGGTGACTACAAGGAGTCTCTCACTTTTCGGCCCTATAAATTCATGCCCCATTTTATGATTTGTCGTACCACTATCCAAATTCTACAGAATTGCAGGCCACATGAGGAAGGATGCCTTACGTGGTGCGTCAGTTATCCGTAGTGCCCTTAGGTTCGATCTCGTGATCCTCTTGTCATGGCTTTGCATCTCCACCTCCAATTCAACTATTTGGGTGAGGACACTTTCCATGCTATGTCATCGTCTTCCGTTGTCTCCTGTACTCTTTCGGCCCCATGACATTATTGGATTTCTCTGTGCCCAATATCCAGCGTGGTAGCCAGTCCCTTGTGACGGGCCCGTCGTGTAGCCATTTGGTGGTAGTCCCCTGACAGCACAGGGATCGCACTGCTGATGCCTGAGCACTAAACTCCCCATCTCCCCGTGTATGCCAAGGAGTAGATGCCTGTCTTCATGGGGCATCAGGACTCCTGGCAATGGCCATCATGCCAGGTGGCCTTTGCAGTGGCTGGGTGGTGCCTGTGGGGAGTGCCCCTGGTCTGAGTGGGTGGCATGAAGTCAGATGACCCACAATGAAGTGGACTAAGTCATCTCTTGCTGGTGACTGTACGGCACCAGCAGTTTCTTAAGAAGGGCAATATCGAGTACAATGCTGACAGATATGATCCTAAATTGTTTCCCTCCCTTGCTACACCATGGGAGGGTTGTACGGCTACAGAAAGAAGAGAGCCAAATTCGCCTCAGTATTTAGTCTGTAGCAGAATGGTCAGGGACTCCTTTCTATGTATGAAGCCTCAGTTTTTTGTTGAACATCTTGATGATAAGTTTGGGGAAGTGATGTCGCTGTCCAAGATGAGAATTGGTGCAGTCTCGATTCAGACAGCATCCCCAACCCAATTCCGGGCGTTTTTAACTTGTTATTGGCTGGGTGATACTCCTGTTTCTGTGAATCCCCATAAAAGCCTCAACATGGTCCAGGGGATTACTTTCCATTGCTGCCTCATCTTGCAGTCTGACGACAAGCTCTGCACCAATGTAGAATGGCAGGGTGTTCATTCCATCCAGTGCATTTACAGGGGACCCAAAGACAACATGGTCGCTACTGGTGCTTTCATCTTGGCTTTTGAGGGTGATTCATTGCCTGAGGAGGTCAAGGGAATGGTTTACTGCCGTGATGTTAAACCGTATGTCCCTCCCCCTATGTGATGCTCTAAGTGTTGGAAATTTTGGCACACGTCTTGCAGCTGCATTTCCAATGCCACATGTCGAGACGGCGGACGTCCACTTCATCAAGACTCCCTATCGGCCACCTCCCACTTCTATCAGCTGCAGAGAGCAGCACCTCCCCAGCTCGCCAGTCTGCACAGTACTCCAAAAGGAGCGGAAAATCATGGAGTAAAAGACCCTGGACTGGTTGACTTACCAAGAGGCAAAACGTAAATTTGAACAATTTCAACCCATTCGGTTGACGTCCAATGCTGCAGCTGCATTATCATCGCCATCACAAGTACCTACTTTGGGAGCAAGGACCCTCGAAATGCAGGGGACATCAGTCCCCTCCCTCCAGCCAGAGAAGCCACAGCCTCCTCCGGCTGGTCTCACGGGAAAAGGCCCCTTGGGACCCTCTCTCCCAAGGTCTCCACTAACGCCACAGTGGACACTCGCCAGTGGCTAAATGTGCCAAAAGCTGCTAGATAAAGAGCTTCACGGTCTTCATCTGTGTGTGAATTTACTTCAGAGAAGTCCTCCCAGCATGCCCCTAAAGAGAAGTGAGAAGGAAAACAAACAAAGTAGTCTGCGAAGAAAAAGAACCCTCCAGTGGCCTCAACACCACCACTACCCACCAATTTTGCACCTGCAGATGAGGTGGAGATCTCAGGGTCTCCTGAGGACCTGGATCTCACTGACGCCTCATCCACAAGAGGAATGGATACAAATATTAAATTGGTGGCAGCAGGTGAATCTGAGGCATAACCTACTTCCTTGCATGCTTCATGCCTTCCCAGCCTCACGATAACATCATTCTCCAGTGGAGCAGCTGCAGTTTTTCCACGACCTGGCTGATCTACGGCAACTGTTTAGTTTTACACCTGCTTTCCGCATTGCCCTCCAGGAGACCTGGTTCTCGGTAATGTCTACCCCTGCCCTTTGTTGCTGTAGGGGATATTCCAAGAACCGTAATGATGATAATAAAGTGTCAGGTGGAGTTTGTGGCTGAGGTAGAGATGTCAAAACTTCACTGTCTCATTTCGACCTCTGCCCCCTAAATACTGGGGAATGCCACACATTTCAGTGTGGCTCATGGTACTATCACCATTTATTTATTTCCACGACACGTTTCAAAGGTTTAAACCTCCATCATCGGGTGCAGCAAGATAAAGCAGTGGCCGAGTAAGTACCATGACTTTAAATGCGAACATTTTTAGGTTAGGCTTTACTGTGAGTGTTATAGACATTAAATGAAAGAACAAGTTTACTGTTACCTGTCACCATTTTATTTATTTCCACGACGCGTTTCAAAGGTTTGAACCTCCATCATTGGGTGTCTTTACATTAGTTAGTATGACATTTCTGTGTGTGTTGTGTTACGATTTTTTGGAGGAACTTGTGGCAGTGCCTAGTGGTGAAACAAGACACTATTTCAGAATATAGTTTTGGATTTCTTCTGACAAAAAATTAAACTGATATCTTATGGTGAACATAAAATAAGTAAACTAGAGTACCTATAGTGGTCACAGGTTCCTTTCGCTGTCGTAACACATCACATGTATACTGTCACATTTGTAAACACATATGGCGTCTGGAATCTGCTGGGTGCAAGGTTCGTATAGCAGAAGAGAAGAAATAATCACAAAGTGCAAAGAATATACATCATAACAACATTATTACAGAATAATTGTTTAAAGCATTTGGAGGTGTTTGTTTTGAGGTGTCAAATATATGTGTGTGTACTTCAGGTGGTGTATAAATCCAATTTGACAAGTTAAAAGAACTTAACATATCTACTCGTTTATACAGTCAGGTGACATGTTAAAATGGCTTAAACTTCATACTTGTTAATAACAATCAGGGTACAGACTTGAAGTACAATAATCATATTGGCTACAGCAGTAAAATCATACATAGATGACACTATTTGATTGGGATTAATAGATAGATTGAGAGGCTGGTGGCAGAAGGGGGGAGAGAGAGAGAGAGAGAGAGAGAGAGAGAGAGAGAGAGAGAGAGAGAAATCATTTACATGGCAAGGAGTCTTAAAGTTACATATATTAGCTGCCTAAAGGTTGGGGTAATACATTGGTTAATGCTATACAATATGCAGATAGATATACAATTAGTGCCACTAGTTGATGTACAAACAGTTTCAAGCTGACAAGGGGTACGTGTGCATGCGTGCGTGCGTGCATTTTTAAGAATGTAGGCAGTTGCTGAAAACAGAGATGATATTATTATAAACATTGTCATTTTTCATTTAAGATGGATTCAGGTTGTTTCGTTTGGTGTTTATTATTTGGAGTGTTTCGAGGAAGTCTAGTTTTCTGCCTTTTGGTTGGATGTGTAGGATGCTAATACTTGTGTTGTTAACATGTGTTTTGTTTCATGCAGGTGGGTAGCTATTGCTGATGTGTATTATTTTTTGTTTTTTAGTGCTGCCATGTGTTCCTTGAATCTAATCTCAAAGTAGCTGCCTGTCTGGCCTATGTAGAAGCAGTCACAGTCCAAACATTCAATTTTGTACACACCTGTGTGATGAAGGGGGGTTTCGTGTGCCAACGTTGTGGGGTAACTTCTGTCCAATCTTATGGTCTGTTGTAAAGGATATGCTTATGCCCTTTTGTTTGAAGACATTGGCAATCTTTTATGAAATGTTACCTAGAGAGGGGATTGTATGGAAGATGTTATTTTCTTTTTCTTTTTTGTGTTGTGGTTGCTTTGCCATTATTAACTGATTTAGGGTGTATACTATGGAACTGTTGTAACCATTTTCAATAGTTGTATGTTTTAATATTTCAATTTCTTGATCACGTTTCTCTTCACAGAGTGGTAATTGGATAGCTCTATTAATCATGTACCGGGATGCTGCCATTTTGTGTGCTGGGGGTGACAAGAGGAGTTGTGGATTGTGGTACATATTGTGGTAGGCTTCCGATAAATTTCAAACTGATGTCTGTTATTTTATGTTTTCATGGGAGTTGTTGAAAAACTGGTTCAACTCACTGATGTCATCTTTAGTGCCTTTGATTAAAATGATGGTATCATCTACATATCTGTAGTAGTATTGATATTTTTGAGAAGGTGGTGGTTGTAATTCAGGATTTTGTCTTCTAGGTTACTTATAAATATTTCTGCAAGCAAACCGAAAGGAACCTGTGACCACTGTAGGTACTCTAGTTTACTTATTTTATGTTTACCATTAGATATCAGTTTTTTTTGTCAGAAGAAATCCAAAACCATGTTCTGAAATAGTGTCTTGTTTCTCCACTAGGCAGTGCCACAAGTTCCTCTGAAAAATCGTAACATAACACACACACAAATGTCATACTAACTAATGTAAAGACACCCAGTGATGGAGGTTCAAACCTTTGAAACGTGTCGTGGAAATAAATAAAATGGTGACAGGTAACAGTAAACTTGTTCTTTCATTTAATGTCTATAACGCTCACAGTAAAGCCTAATCTAAAAATGTTCGCATTTAAAGTCATGGTACTTACTCGGCTACTGATTTATCTTCCTGCATCCCAGGACTCCTCCCATCTGTCTGTGGAGAGCCCTCCATGACTTGTGTGGTATTGACCACCTTCCCATCTTCCTCTCACTCCCCCAGCACCTGGACATCTACCAAGATGGTCTTTAAACAAGGCAGACTCGGTAGCTTTCACCTCTGCTGTCACCATTGAAACTCCCCCACATGGTACCATTGATGTGGTAGTTAAGCAGGTCACTAGAATGATCATTTGTGTGGCAGAAAACACAATCCCTTGTTCTTTAGGGTGCCTCCAACGAAAGTCAGTACCTTGGTGGTCGCCGGAAATAGCTGATGCCATTAAAGAGCGTCGGCAAGCTCTACAGAGACATAAGCAGCACCCTTCCCTAGAGCAGCTAATAGCTTTTAAAGGGCTCCTGCCCGTGTTTGCAAGCTTACAAAAAGACAAAAATTGGCATGTTGGGAGAGGTATGTGTCGACCATTGGGTGCCATACATCACCTTCCCAAGTCTGGATGAAGATCAGACGTGTTTGTGGATACCACACCCCAACAGGTGTTACTGGCATTAATGTCAGTGGCGTATTATCTACCGACACACACACACAATTGCTGAACACTTTACTGATCACTATGGTTGAGCCTCCGTGTCAGAGAATTATCCCTCAGCATTTCGCACCCTCAAACGGTGGATGGAAAGGAAAGTCCTCTAGTTCACTGAATGTCACATTGAACCCTATAATGCTCCATTCGCAGGGTGGGAGTTCCTCAGCGTCCTTGCGCATTGCAGTAACACAGCTCCTGAGCCTGATCGGATCCACAGTCAGATGATCAAATATCTCTCATTCGACGACAAGCGACATCTCGTCATCTTCAACTGGATCTGGTGCAATGGTGTCCTTCCATTGCAGTGGCAGGAGAGCACCATTATTCCAGTGCTCAAACCTGGTAAAAACCCACTTGATGTGGATAGCTATGAGTCGATCAGCCTCTACAACGTTCTTTGTAAGTTTTAGAATGTGTGGTAAGTTGGCAGTTGTGTTGAGTCCTGGAGTCACGTGGCCTACTGGCTCCATGCCAGGGCGGTTTCCGCCAGGGTCACTCTACCACTGATCATCTAGTTTCCCTCGAGTCCGCCATCTGAACAGCCTTTTCCAGACGCCAACACCTGGTTGCCATCTTTTTTGATTTACGAAAAGCTCAAGGCACGGCCTGGCGACATCATATCCTTCCACATTGTATGAGTGGGGTCTCTGGAGCCCGCTCCTGATTTTTATCCAAAATTTCCTATCGCTCTGTTCTTACCATGTTCAAGTTGGTGCATCCCATTGTTCTCCCCCATATCCATGAGAATGGGATCCTGCAGGGCTCTGTATTTTTAGTGGCCAACAATCTTGCAGCAGCTGTCAGGCTGTTGGTCTCACCTTCTCTATATGCAGACGACTTCTGCATTTCGTACTGCTCCATTAGTACTGGTGTTGGTGAGCGGCGCCTTCAGGAACCATTCACAAGGCGCTGTCATGGGCTCTAGCCCACGGCTTCCAGTTTTCATCTGTGAAGTCAGGTGTCACACACTTCAGTCGGTGTTGTACCATTCATCTGGAACCAGAACTTTACGTTAATGATGATTCACTCACTTTACTGGAGACATATCGATGCCCGAGTGATGTGGCTTCCTCATCTTTGTCAGCTGAAGTGGAAGTGTTGGCAGCACCTCAATGTCCTCCGCTGCCTGAGCATCACCAACTGGGGTGCAGATTGTTCTATGCTGCTGGAGCTCTACAGAGCCCTTATTCAATCCAGTCTTGACTATGGTAGTCTGGTTTATCGTTTGATGGCGGCCTCAGCATTACATTCACTTAACCCAGTGCACCACCGTGGCGTTTGACTGGCAACAGGAAGTTTCAGGACGAGTCCAGTGACCAGGCCAGAGTCCCTCCATTGAAGGTTAGGCATGCACAACTGCTAGGCAGTTAAGTTGCGTACATTCACATTTCTCCTGAGCATTCAAATTACAGTCTCCTTTTCCCATCCATGGCGTTTCGTCTCCTGCATTGGAGGCCCAGGTGAGGGCTTTAGATTGCGGTTCGCATCAGAGCTCTTCTGTCTGTAGTGGAGTCCTTGCTTTTACCACCTATGCTCAAGGTCCATTCATATACACCTCCATGGTGTACATCGAGGCCGAAGCTTCGTCTGGACATTTCATAGGTCCCTAAGGTCTCAGTTAACCCTGCAGCTCTCTGCTGTCACTTCCTCTCGATACTTGATGTGTACCGGGTCCATGAAGTGGTTTACACTTACAGCTCCATGGGTCGTGGTGACATTGACTTCATGTATGTTCATGGAGGACATATTGGACAGCATTTCTTGCCAGATGGCTGCAGTGTTTTGACTGCAGAGCTGGTCGCCATTTCTCGTGCTCTTGAGCACATCCAGTGTGCCCTGGCGAGTCGTTTCTTCTCTGTACTGAACCTTGAGTGGCCTACAAGCTATAGACTAGTGCTAAGCCCATCATACTTTGGTAGCCACCATCCAGAAGACCATCATGCCCTGGAACGGTCCAGTCATTACATGGTTGTGTGGACCTCAGGCCATGTTGGAATCCCATGAAATGAACTTTCTGACAGGCTTGCCAAACAGGCTACACAGAAACCATTTCCAGAGATAGGCATCCCTGTAACTGACCTGCAATCATTATTATGTCACAAGGTTTTCAGGTTTGGGAGACTGAATGGCATAATCTCAGTATGCACAACAAACTGCATGCCCTTAACGAGACTAAGAATGTGGGGAAGACCTCCATGTGAGCCTCTTACAGGGACTTTGTGGTTCTCTGCTGGCTCCACTTTGGCCATACATTGCTAACACATGGCTACCTCTGTCGCAAGGACCCACCTCAGTGTCACTGTGGCTCACATATGACTGACTGTCATCCACATCTTGCTGGACTGCCCACTTTTAGCCGCTCTGTGGCGTACTTTTAACCTTCCAAGCACCCTACCTTTGGTGTTGGGCAACAATGCTTCAACAGCAGATTTAGTTTTACCTTTTATTCGTGAGGGGGATTTTATCGTACCATCTAAAGGTGGACATTTAGCCTTCTCTCTGAGGTCGCCACCTTCCCTCCATTTTAACTCTGTAGAAACATAATATGTGATTTAAATGGCAGAGAGGTGGTGTGCACATAGGCTCAGTATTGCCCTCTTTCATGTGATAGTACAGGTCAGTGTTACACAGCACACAGTGTGTTTTCGTATTCATATTTTCCCTACATGTGTTCGTCTCGCCTTGTCTTTTTGGGGTGGACATTTTAATATGTTGCAGCATGGCTGGCTCATCCTCTTTTATTATTGTCATCAGCCCATCCAGACCATATGCTCTATGGTTTTAATACGTTCTTCTACTTTTCCTTGTGGTTTATGTTGTCCCAAGTTTTTATTCATTCCATTCGTCTTCTTTAAAGTGTGTTGTTGGGTGTTTCCATACCTTGAGCCTTGCTTCCATCAGGAAAAAGGGACTGTTGATCCTGTAGTTTGGTCCCTTTATACCCAAAGCCCAGCAACCATTCTACTTTGCTCTTCATAATATTGTTACATTCCATCCAGGATTTTCCATTACTTCAGTCTATAAAATATGATACTTGCAAGACAGCAGCACTGTAGTTGATCCGACATTGAAATTTAGGCCATAATTCTAATATTTTGCAGTTATGACCAACTGAAAGTACAGCTTTTAAAGATGTACCTGCACAAGTTGTCTGTTACTCCACCCCACTGGAGCCACATAATGCCTGAGCAAAAGTACTACACTGTTGAGTGGGTAGTGTGTTTTGCGAAATACTGTTTTGGTGTTGCTTTTATGTTTCGATCATTGTGTAAAAGTGTGTGGTTTCTAACCTGTAACTGGAGACAGAGATCTGTTTACTGCAAATATTCTTACGTTGCAATTCACAAATGTAGTTGGCACGATCAAAATGTAGATCAAAAATAGGTAACTTAATTTCATAATAATTCTGAAGTTGGCTAGGCTCCTTATTTTCATCTTGAGGTGTGTGTATATGTAGATTCAGAATATGGATGCAGTAATGTTGTTAAAATACAGGGTGTACATAAAGTCTAGGAACACTTTCATTTATTGCACAAGAACTAAACATTGTACAGATATCATATATATTGCATTTTGAAAAGAAACATTCAATATGCGAACCATGAGTGATCCAGCACACATCTATACGGTAATTGAAATCTTGCCATATCCATTCCAGCATGTCTCTCGTACACACTACCCATTCACTTCACTCACACAGGGATGTCCACTTCTCTTTACCAGGCACAAGCAACCAGTCATAACGAATTTGTTGTGTCAGTGGTAAATGGCCTTCCTTGTTGGTGTCTTTTTACTGTGCTTGGTTGTGAACATCCATTGAACAGTTGTAGCACACTTGGTTTTTATCAAGCTCCAACACACAGAGTTGACATGTTTGCAACGACTGCCGACTATCGGCAGATTACCAAACTGTGCTGTGGCGGTATACACATAAAAAAAAAACATTTTGGTGTTTCTCTTCAAAATTACATATGTATGATATCTGTGCAGTGTTTGGTTCTTGTGCAATAAATAATTGAAAGTGTTCCCAGACTTCATGTACTCCCTGTCATACACTTCAATTTCTTAAAAAATTAACACATTCAGAAGCAGTGGCCTACACCATGCCACAATAAGAGGACTGTAGAACAGTAGAAACATAATATGTGATTTAAGTGGCAGAGAGGTGGTGTGCACATAAGCCCAGTATTGCCCTCTTTTGTGTGATAGGACAGGTAAGTGTTACACAGCACACATTGCAGAGATGGCATATGAAACAGCAACATGTTATCAAGTGCAACTGTTCCTTGCCAGTTACACAAGGTGGAATATTGGTGTGTGTGTGTGTGTGTGTGTGTGTGTGTGTGTGTGTGTGTGTGTTCAAATGAGGCAGAGTTATTGGTCATTCTGTCATGTTTTTGCTCACACAAGGCAAGCTGCATCAACAGTGAGGGAGATGCGGAACCAGTGGAGACAGGGTGCTGGAGGACACAATGTGACCACAGTGCGAGATGACCACCATCTTGTCTGCTTGCAAGGTGTTACAAGAATTGCATAGTGTAGCAAGGTGATGCTTACAGCAGGTGGTTTGAATAGTCCAAATAATGCACAGAAAACGAAAATTAACTTGAGGTAATGGGCAGGATATTAAGAGAAAGACTTCAAGATGCTGGATTACAACATAAGTCACAAAACAAAAGGTAGTTCCTGTAAAACAGCCACCAACACAAGTGAGTGAAATAATGCTGGATTGGTTTGATTGGTTTTGTAAAGGGACATATTACAGTAAAAATAAGTAACATGGATAAAACTAACTACAGTTCTATCTTCATCATTGATGAAAAAGTAGAATACACACTGCTATATTATTAAAAGAGAATTTGGAGTATGATAATTCAGTTGAATATTGGGTAGTAATATGGACAGCTTGACTCAGGATCATGTACACAATACAGAAGTGTGTTCAAAAGGAGGATTCTAGGACATAAATATGTAAATTAAGTTAAAGCTTTGCAAAGAATACCATGCCTTTATACACAAGGAAAAGTCAATTATACTTGATAAACTCCATGTAAATAGGCGTTCCAGCCAGACAGGTAAGACAGACGGTACTTCATGGAAACAAGCTACTTTCAGATATGAAGTCCAGTCAAAAGAAGTGTGTCAGAAAACATTTCTTGGCATATTCTGTATCACCCAGCAATGAAAGCTCTCTCTTAAACACAAACTGGAAAGTGGAATTACAACTCCTAAAGGTGGTTGTGGAAAATATTTGTGTAGGCCACATGCCATAACAAATGACAGGTCTCTGATTCAGGAACTCAGTTTGAGTTTCTCAAAGTAGGAATAAACCTTTGAAAGAATGTCTTTACCACAATCTCAATCTCTGCAGAATCGCTATATTCTTTATGACTGCAGCTTCAGATGCGATAAAAATGCACAACATACAACTTAAGTCAGTTACGTCATCCAAAAGCAGACCAAGTATACAAATTGCTAAAAATACAGAAATGGCTACATGTGTGGACCTACAACGGGTTCTATTTTGTCATACTTTGGCACATTCCACGGTATTCTGGCAGAGACAACTGCTGTCGTATAATTTCATGGTTCATTAGTTTGGTACTTAACTAACGCAGTAAATTAAGGGGATGGATCTGATGCAAGGTGTGGTTCAGCCAAAATAGTTTCCTGTCCGATTAAATTTGTGGTGCTTGAAGAAAGTTTGGAATGCAAACTAATTATGTAGTCTGACCACTGTGTTTGACAGAAAAATAACTGGAGGGTTTTAGCACTTTATTTGTATCTGGTCAACTGCAAGTACAGTGGAGAAATGCATAAAAAGTTTTTATGTTCAAGTCATAGTTTCCTACCTTGTGACGGGAACTTTGCAGTGATTGAGGAAAGAAAGTGGCAAAAGTTATGGAACCTTTAGAATGGAAGCATGTCGTAGCTTAGGACTCCATTGACTCTTCAAAATTGACCATTCAGGAGATGATGGAAGTCTTCAAGAGCATAGGATCCATTGAGCTTGTTCTCAAACCACCACCTTCTTCGAAAGTTAATGGTGTGCTTTGGTTGAAGATAAGAAGTGCCCACCATTGAGGCATAAGCATGCTTCATCCATATGAAAGATATTTTATTGTGAAACATGGTTGTGAACATGAAGCGAAAGAAATTTTGTTGACTTTCGTTTTTTGATTGCTCTCCTGAAACTTGTAAGGAGAAGAAAAGCAATCTATTGGATGTGACGAAATAGATGAAATCAAAGTACAGGCATTTCATGAAAACATGCAGTCTGCCAACTGAGTGTAATGTGCCAGCTTTGGGTCTAAACTTGATAACAAACTCGTTTTCTATTGCTTTTTTAAGACCAAACTAATCAGTTTACAATAAATATTAGTTTGTATCTTGTTATAATTTTCTTATTTAAAACTTTCAGATTCCAGGCAACCTTATCATTACAGCAGAATACAGAGTTATCTGCATTAATGTTGCTGTACACTGTTTTTCCAGTTTAATAGTTATTTGTTTTCTAAAACCTATCCTTAGCGCAATTTTAAAAATCACAACCATTTTCAACAGTGTGCATCCGCAAACAATACATATATACTATTACATTATTATTAATGGTTTTTGTCGATTTCCTAAAAACTGCAAAATGTGCCATACAGCATTATTGATGCACACGCTTCATTTTGGTATGATAATGTGCATCTATCAGGTGACACTAATTGAGAATATGATTTATTGGTGCCATCTTCCAATAACTAGGAAACTTTCATGGCCTCAGAGATGTTTGATAAGGTGCTGTTAGAGGTGGAACAAGTGCAGTGTAATATGAGTGGTGTTCTACAGCCATTCAATATGGTCCAAGTGTCTTTTTTCCATTAAGTGATTACACAGTAGAAAATCAACATAAATTGATCATCTCAACATCTGTCATTTTGATTTTGATGCTGGTACTGAAAGGAAGAAATCCATTACAATATTGCATGATGAAATAGATTTGGAAGAGCAAATTGAATATTTTGGCCTTGTCAGTTATCTTCAGTTTGTGTGCCAGTAGGGTCACTGATGGTGATTTCAGTCCAGCTACTGACACTGTGAGCTGACTACTTACTGAGAAATTTCAGTCAAGATGTGTAATGTTAATGTTATGAAATTAGTCCTATGATGTATTGAGTTTCAAGCTAATAAACAAAGCTGATATCAGAATGTACCTCTACAATCCCATGCATGGGTCGAGGCCATCCACCACTGAGTATCTACCCTGTTAAAACCACCAGCTGTCTACACTAGATTTTGTCAGTCAAGCAACACCTAAAAGTATGAATTTAGGCATATATTGCAAAAGTTAATGTATACTTAAACAAGTTGTTTAAATGGAATTTAAATGCAGTGAAAACTAAATAAGGAAATGTAAACACAGTGGCAAATTTACGTTCAGTGGTATACTAACAATGTAAGACACAAAAATAGAAATGGCCATACTTAAAATCATTAAATTGAATTATATAGGTTCACATAGCAAGGTTGAACACTTCAGACTAAAGATAATGCAGTTCAGTTATGTGAAAAATTAAGAACATTTGACAGATTCCCCAGTTACATAAGCTACTGTGAAATCAGAACTAAAATCTAAGTTCCAACTATGTGTTAATATAAGTTCATCTTAGATGCTGTGTCACTGTCTATCAAAGTTCAGCATAAAACAGAACAATCAGTTGCGCAAAGTGAAAGTTTGTCAGTCACAAAAATGTACAACAATTGAATGTAATGAAAAAATGGGAAAATCATCATGTTTTGTTCAGAATCCTATCATCCATACAATTTTAGAGAGCTCAAATGCTACAACTGGTTAGCTGCCCGGAGACTTCTGTTCAACTACTGTCAAAATCTATGCAGAATTAACAGTAAATGTTCACCGGCCCAGACTATGTGAGAAACATAAATATATTACGTAAGACTGAGGCGCAGCAGCACTGCTTACTCAAAACGCCAAGAAACCATATCATACTAGTCATCTTCAAAGCTTCTTACAAAAGTTAATTAAAATGACAATGATTGCAAGTACTTTGTTTTTGTTGAAACTAAACAACTTGAAATAAGCACCTTCCCATGCTGGTCACTTTCGAAGCTTACCAAACATTCTAAGATAAATATTACGTTAAATATCAGTGAAAACATGATAAACAGCCATCATATGCAACTGTTAAAATAAGAAAGTAAAAGGAAATATTTCTATACGAACAATTTGTCATCAGATGAGATCATAAATTCTTGGTCATTTACATGGTGCTGTAGGTTACTATGTAGCACATACCACGTTTGATTTGTAACCAATTGAACTGGACCCATTTTGATTACACTGCATAATAGTTAATTTGTCAAAAAAATACCTAAACACAAATTTATCTAGGATGATTGACTTGATTTTAGCAGGGAAGTTAAAACAGCTTTGATCTAACCTGGCACTGCCCATACTGAAACACTGTTGTGCCATATTGCTCCATGTATATGTAGTAAAGCCAACCAGAGCCCTTAGATAGTGCAAGGAGTCCCTTTAACAGTTCTTTGTTAGACACAATTTCTTCAGTTCTAGTTGCCCTGAAAATTCTCTCTCCCTTGCTCTCCAGTGCTGTGCATTCAAAGATTAGGTGTGATGTAGTTTCTTCACTCTCATCACAGATGATACATTTAGGGTCTTCTTCCATTATACCCATTGTATGTAGGTGTTCTTTGAAATTCCCACAGCTGATCATCACTCCAACCATGAGTTTAATCTCTTTCCTGTTCAAGCCCAGGATTACAGAGCTTCTTTTGAAACACAGCTTTGGCATCATTACCTTACCATGTTTTTGCCTATAGACCTTGGTCCAATATTCTATGTGCTGTCTTCTAAGCTAGTTCCATAGTTTGATCATAGCCTTGGTGATTGTCAGGACAGGTTGCAGTCCAGTAAATGGAGTCTTTGCCTCCATCCTGGCCAATCAGTCGGCTTGTTCATTACCACCAGTCCCTGAATGCCCAGGGACCCACATAAGGTTTATCCTATTGCTTCTCCCTAGCTCCACCAGAGCCCTATGACATATTGCAATAATCTTAGATCTTGTTGCAGGAGCTGCCAATGATTTCAGGGCTGCCTGGCTGTCTGAATAGATTTCTTAAAAGCAAAGTGCTTTCTCCACACTCTCAACAAATCGACAGAGAGCTGTCTCACATGATTTACCTGGTTGATATGTGTGTTGGCTTGAAAGTAGAGGAGCCCTAGTTAGGCTCCTCTCCCCAACATGTACAGTAACCAGACTGATTGGTCTCACATCCTTGACCTTGGTATGATCAATTCTCCCTCACTTTGGAATAAAGACAACCTTCACTGCCCTTCAGGCGTTGGGAATGACTACCACTGCTAGGCTAACCCTGAATAACCTGATGAGGACTCATAAGATTCTCTCCTGCTTGTTTCAAGATAGCTGGAAAGATTTCATCTGGGGCAGGTGACTTGACCACTTAGAATGTTCCCACCACCGGTTGGATTTTATTGAAATTGACACACTCTTTAGCCAGTTCCCAGTCCTCTCTTCAAGTGCCTTAGAACCATTGTCTTTCAGGGGTCATGTTCTGGTCTACGTTATGGGCCAGAGCATATTGAGGAAAGTAAGTTTTGTGAGGCAGTTCCAGTGTCCAATGTGCTGTCTTTGTATATTTGCCTCCTCCTTTCTCAATGTACCTTCTGGATTAGTTGGTATTCTAGTGAGGATTTTGTGAAGCCTGGCTTGAGATTAGCACCTCCACATGCTGGTCACTTTAGAACCTTATGAAACATTTTAAGATAACTATTACATTAAATATCAGTGAAAACATGATTAACTGCCATCATATGCAACTGTCAAAATAAGGAAATACAAGAAAATTTTCCCATACGAGCAAGTGTATCATATCAGGTCAGAAAAAAATTCCCTACTCATTTACATGGTGCTTTAGGTTACTGTGTAGCACATACCAAGTCTGAATTACAACCAGTTGAAGGGGACATATCTTGATCATGCTGTATAATAGTTAATTTGTCAAAAAAGTATTTAAGACACATTCATTAAGGATAAAGGTAAGGGTGTAGTGTAAAATATGCTGTCTTTTGGTGAATGGAATTGTGGAGTATATTGAGCCCTGCTCAAATTAATTGAGTAGTTTCTGTCAAATTTTAGATACCCTGGATCCAGTTGAGTTCCAGACAAACTATGTATTCACTTTACAGTTTGATGTATTGTTTATACTTGCGGCAGTTTTGGTTTATCAGTTGCACAATTAACCATTATTGTAATCAGTGTTTATAAAATTAATTAATGAAAAACTACACAGTGCTATATTTAACTCCTGAAGTTGAGATGCACAGTTTGATATAGTACTGTTGAATTCAATTTTAGTGTTTTTCTATGTAATATTTGTGAATAATATTTTATAGCTGGAAAGTGACAAATTAGCAGTTGGCTATGAATCTGATTTCTGAGAGATCAGTCAGCAGAGTTAGAATATTTTATTTGTTGAATCCTTTATCACGGTTCCTCACTTATTTTGGCCGCATTCATGTTTTGTTCGTCAATCAGTTGATGAGTATGTTTAAATGTGTGACAAAAATTCTACTTGTCGTCACGGCATTGATCTTGGAAAGGTCCTAAAATTTCTTAAAGATACTAGTGCAATAGTTGTATGAATGTGAATTTAAATACTGCCTCACAGTAGTCGGCTTTTTCTCACAGGAATGTATTCCCAATGGATAGCAGGTTATTAGCATTTCTCTTGGCTTGGGAAGAACATAGTTCACCAGAGAAAAATATTACATGTATAGATGTTTGTGTTTCAGTGTTACATGAGAACTGTTCAGTGTCAATCAATCTTGTGCATTTGATGTTAGATTCACATTACTATCTCATTTGTAGTATTTGAAAGTTTGAACGCATGATAAATTTTCAGTTACCATAATTATTCGTTCAAACTAATTTCCAGTGATGCTTACAAAGTCTTGATACCACATATTATGGATTATAAAATTCAGTTACTTCTTAAAAATATTTGCTCCAAAACTGGGGTGTGCTATATTCGAATTTAATGTAACAAGTCCAATGTTTGAGTCAAAACTCCTGGTTCCCTCAAAAATGGCCATATATTCGGTGCTGCAGGAAATCTATTTCTATCTACCAACATTGGATTCTATTGGCAGCAGCGGTCCACTGATGCAATGAACATGAGTTACAGGGATTCACAAGATTGTCAACAGTGTCTCCCTCATGCCCAGCAATCACAAACCCAGAACACTGTCTAGCCTATGATGTGTCATTGCAGTCTACAGTGCCAGTGAACTTGAACTGAAAGTGATTTGTGTTATTGGTGACAGAATAATATTTTCTTTTGTAGCTAGTTTCACAATGGAAAAAATAAAAGGTATTCATATGATACAGGCTATAAATAGAAAGTAATAGCATACGCAGAACAATGTGGAAACAGAAGAGCTGAGCAGCATTTCAGTCCTCCAGAAAAAGAAAAACACATTTGCTATTGGCAGGCTAGCAAAGAAGAATTGCAAAACATGAGGAAGGCTAAATGTGCAAATAGAGGACTGGAAACAAAATGGCCAAAACTAGACGATGTATTGAAAGGGATTCAAGCACACCATCTAAATTGTACTGGAATTACTACAAAAATGACTCAAATACATGCTTTTAAGCTAGTGCTACAGTGGAACTTAACAGATATTAAGGGTGAAAATGTTTGGTGCTACAGGTTTACGAAGGGTAAAGGATTTTGCATGCGAACCAAGACCAAAACATCTCATAAACTGCTGTATGCGTATGAAGAGTGTATTATCTTTCCATCACATTATTATACAACATTGAAAGAAAACCAGCAAGGAACTAAGTTTAATAGTGAATAAAGACTTGATGTGCCAAGTAACAAAATTATTGCCATTAAATTTGCTAAAACGGTAACTATAAAAACAGGTGAACATAAGAAAATGCACTACGCTGTTGATCTTTCGTGTTGCGTTGATGTTACTAAACTTGATCAAGTGATCATTTTCAAGTGCTAAACAATGTCAAAACTTTGTGAAATATTGCCACCCCCCTGCAGGTTCGAGAGTTAGAATAGGCCCACAGTATTCCTGCCTGCCGAAAGAGGTGACTGATAAGAGTCTCAAAAGTTTCGGCCTTATGTGATGGTCCCCTCTAGGGTTTGACCTCCATCTTTCTAAATTCTTCTGAAGAGTGAGCCAATTGGGGAAGGGCACCTTCCATGGTGCACTGTGTCTGTCGTGCGTTGAGACCTTTAGCTGGCTTTCTCGTCGTTGCAGTGCTGTCCCAGTCGTTTTCCATCTCTTGGGCGAGGATATGTCCCTGGGTGCGATTACCACACTGCACTGTGCAGTGTTGCTTTTTGCTGCGACGACGACCTTGGAGATTTTTGCACCTAAGATCCAGCATTGTAGCCAGTCCGTTGTGGTGGAGCCCTGTTGGTTGTAGCCCGCTGACAACACAGGGATCACTCTGCTGATGCCTGCGCCGTTAACTTCCCACGTATGCCAACGAGTAGATGCCTATCTCCCTGGGGCACAGAGACTCCCGGCAATGGCCATCCTGCCAGGTGACCCTTGCTGAGGCTGGATGGCACCTGTGGGGAGGGCACTTGGTCAGAGTGGGTGGCATCAGGGTGGATGACTCGCAATGAAGTATAGTACATCATCTCTCGCTGGTGGCCAGCTGCCAGCAGTCTCTAAGCATTCTCGGGCTCAATTTAAGGCTCAGAAATACGATCCGAAAACGTTCCCCTCCCTGGCCACACCGTGGGAGCAGATTAAGTCAGAATGTCAGTGACAGTTATTCGCCCTGGTTCCTAGTTTGTATGAGATCTGATGGGGAGTCTTTCATGCCCACAAAGCCTCAGTTCTTTGTAGAGCATTTAGAGGACAAGTTTGGGGAGGTCGAGGGCTTGTCCAAAATGCGCTCTGTGTCAGTTTTGATAAAAACGGCATCCTCTGCCCAGTCACACAGGTTACTTGCTTGTGACAAGTTGAGCGATGTTAACGTTACAATCACACCACATAAGAGTTTAAATATGGTCTAGGGTATTATTTTTCATAGGGACCTACTTTTTCAGACTGATGACGAGCTGTGCGCCAACTTAGAGCATCGAGGTGTTCATTACGTCCGGCACGTTCATCAGGGTCCGAAGAATAACCAGGTTGCTACCGGTGCCTTCATCTTGGCCTTCGAGGGTGATACATTACCAGAGAAGGTCAAGGTGATGGTCTGCCGTTGTGACGTCAAGCCCTTTAAGTGCAGGAAGTTCGGCGATATGTCTTCCCACTGTACTTCCAGCCTCACATGTCAAGATTGCAGACGCTCATCACATCCCAATACACCATGTGCCCCGCCTCACATCTGTGTCAACTGCGGAGAGCATCATTCACCTTGCTCACCAGACGGCAGGATCTTACAGAAAGAGTGTAAAATCATGGAATATAAGACCCTGGACTGACTGACCTATACTGAGGCTAGGAGGAAATGTGAACGACTACATCCTATGCGAATGACTTCCTCCTATACTGCTGCAATGACAACTGTGTTGGCACCATCTGTCCCGGGACTTCCAGTCGGATCGCCGAACTGTACAACACCTGCCCCCTTGCCTGTAGGGGGCACCATCCCCCCTGTTGCTCCTGCGCCGCCTACCTCGGGAGCAACACCCCCCCCCCCGCCACCCCCCCCCCCCACACACACACACACACACACACACACACACACACACACACACACACACACACACACACCGGGAACGTCTGTCCCCACTTCTAAGCTGGAGAAGCGTCGATCTTCTTTGGTTTCTCTTGCTCGCAAGGGGTCCCTTGGGTTCCCCCCTTCCCTGGATTCCACAAGCAGGAAGGCTGACGCCAGACAGTGGCATAAGTGCCCACAACCAACTGGTTGGGCTTCGGGATCCTCCTCCGTCCCAGAGTCTGAATCAGTGAAGCCCTCCCAGCCAGTGAAACCCAAGGAGCAGCATGAGAAATCCAAGCGGAAGACCTCTAAGGCCAAGGAACTTGAGGTGCCACCCACACCACTGCAACCTTTGAGCTGTGCATCTGAGGATCAGGTGGAGACCCTGGCATCCACTGAGGACCTTAATCATGCCGGTTTCTCAGATGCAGGGGATAGCACTTGCACAGGTGTCTTCGTAACTGCTGTGTGTGTCACGTCTGCTGTGCAGCGTGCTACGTTAATTTAAGTATTAACTGTATTTTTCTTACTTGTCACTTCTTCTGTGTGTTTTTGCTTTTAGAAAGTTTTAATTGTCGAGTGCTAGTAACATTGTTCCATAGATTTCGCGTTTGTTTTGAATACAGTCAGAGAGAGTCCCTTTAGTCAGCCACAGTGCCAGTAGTGCTAGTGTTTGTTTTGAATACAGTCCAGAGACAGGTGGTGCTATTTTCATTGTTTTCTACAAGAAGTGTCCAGTAACCACAGTTTAGCCAACTATCAGCCGCCTTTAGTGAATTAGCAGTCTAGTTAAAAGTTGGTTAACTCTCTACAGTAAACTGATTTCTTAGGATGGATAGGATGTGTGACTGCTAGGTATGGATGCAGGAGGAGCTGGCCACTGTTCATGAACAGCTGAACATGTTGATGGCCGCAGTCAGCCGTCTTCAGGCTGCTGCCTCGGAGTGTAGCGACAGTGGGGAGTCTAATGCGTCGTATGGTACACACCAGATGTTACACGCTTCACCCACTGACCCTGCTGTCGAGACATCTTCGCAGATACAGCGCGCGGCTGGGCCACCCTCTCCCCAAGGGGAGTGATGGGTTCAGTGGCGTTCGCGGTGCACAATGCGGAGTGTCAATGTGGAGGCTAGCCGTGTGGCATTGCCCGCTCTGCCTGTGAGTGGACATGTGGCCGCTCCTTCAGCAAGGTCCGAGCAGGCACACGGGGGTAGGGGTTTATTAGTGATTGGAAGCTCCAACGTTAGGTGGGTGATGGAGCCCCTTAGGGAAATAGCGGAAACGTCAGGGAAGAAGGCCAGTGTTCACTCTGTCTGCTTGCAGATGGGGTCTCATCTGAAATGTGGAGGAGGCCCTGCCGGCGGCGATAGAGAGCACTGGGTGCACCCGACTGCAAATTGTTGCACATTTCGGCACCAATGACTCCTGCCGTCTGGGTTCAGAGGTCATCCTCAGATCATACAGATGGTTGGCTGAGTTGGTGAAGGCGGAAAGCCTCGCTTGTGGGGTGGAATCTAAGCTAACTATTTGTAGTATCATTCCCAGAACCGATCGCGCTCCTCTGGTTTGGAGCCAAGTGGAAGGCTTAAACCAGAGGCTCAGACTATTCTGCAGAGATCTGGGGTGCAAATTTCTCGACCTCCGCTATCAGGTGGAGAAATGTAGGGTCCCCCTGAATAGGTCAGGCGTGCACTACACGCAGGAAGTGGCTACAAGGGTAGCGGAGTGTGTGTGGAGTGCACATGTGGGTTTTTTCGGTTAGAGAATTCCCTCCCTAGGCCTGACAAGATGCCTCCTGAGACGCGGCAAGGTAGGAGAAGGCAAAATGCAACAGGGAATAACAATATTAATCTGCTAATAGTAAACTGCAGAATCATCTATAGAAAGGTCCCAGAACTGCTGTCATTAATAAACGGTCACAATGCCCACGTAGTGCTAGGAACAGAAAGTTGGCTGAAACCAGATGTAAACAGTAATGAAATTCTAAACTGAGATTGGAATGTATATTGCAGAGACAGGCTGGACAGTGAAGGGGGAGGCGTGTTTATAGCGATAAGAAGTGCAATAGTATCGAAGGAAATTAACGGAGATCTGAAGTGTGAAATAATTTGGGTGAAGGTCATGGTTAAAGCAGGCTCTGACATGGTAATTGGATGTCTCTATAGGCCCCCTGGCTCAGCAGCTGTTGTGGCTGAGCATCTGAAGGATAATTTGGAAAGTATTTAGAGTAGATTTCCCCACCATGTTATAGTTCTGGGTGGATATTTTAATTTGCCGGATATAGAATGGGAGACGCAAACGTTCATAACGGGTAGCAGGGACAAAGAATCCAGTGAAATTTTTTTAAGTGCATTATCTGAAAACTACCTTGAGCAGTTAAACAGAGAACCGACTTGTGCCGATAACATATTAGACCTTCTGGTGACAAACGGACCCGAACTATTTGAAACAGTTAACGCAGAACAGGGAATCAGCGATCATAAAGTGGTTACTGCATTGATGATTTCAGCCGTAAATAGAAGTATTAAAAAGGTAGGAAGATTTTTCTGTTTAGCAGAAGTGACAAAAAGTAGATTTCTGAGTACCTGATGGTTCAACACAAAAGTTTTGTCTCGAGTACAGATAGTGTTGAGGATCAGTGGACAAAGTTCAAAACCATCGTACAATATGCGTTAGATGAGTACGTGCCAAGCAAGATCATAAGAGATGGAAAAGAGCCACTGTGGTACAACAACCAAGTTACAAAAGTGCTGCGGAAGCAAAGGGAACTTCACAGCAAACATAAACATAGCCAAAGCCTTTCAGACAAACAAAAATTACCCGAAGCGAAATGTAGTGTGAGGAGGGCTATGCGAGAGGCGTTCAATGAATTCGAAAGTAAAGTTCTATGTACTTACTTGGCAGAAAATCCTAAGAAATTTTGGTCTTATGTCAAAGCGGTAGGTGGATCAAAACAAAATGTCCAGACACTCTGGGACCAAAATGGTACTAAAACAGAGGATGACAGACTAAAAGCCGAAATACTAAATCTCTCTTTCCAAAGCTGTTTCACAGAGGAAGACTGCATTGTAGTTCTTTCACTAGATTGTCGCACAGATGACAAAATGGTAGATATCGAAATAGACGACAAAGGTATAGAGAAACAATTAAAATCGCTCAAGAGGAAAGGCCGCTGGACCTGATGGGATACCAGTTAGATTTTACACAGAGTATGCGAATTGCACTTGCCCCCTTTCTTGCAGCGGTGTACTGTAGGTCTCTAGAAGAGCGTAGCGTTCCAAAGGATTGGAAAAGGGTCATCCCCATTTTCAAGAAGGGACGTCGAACAGATGTGCAGAACTATAGACCTATACCTCTAACGTCAATCAGTTATAGAATTTTGGAACACGTATTATGTTAGAGTATAATGACTTTTTTGGAGACTAGAAATCTACTCTGTAGGAATCAGCATGGGTTTCAAAAAAGACAGTCGTGCAAAACCCAGCTCGCGCTATTTGTTCACGAGACTCAGAGGGCCATTTACATGGGTTCACAGGTAGATGCCGTGTTTCTTGACTTCCGCAAGGCGTTAGATACAGTTCCCCACAGTCGTTTAATGAACAAAGTAAGAGCATATGGACTATCAGACCAATTGTGTGATTGGATTGAAGAGTTCCCAGATAACAGAACGCAGCATGTCATTCCCAATGGAGATAAGTCTTCCGAAGTAAGAGTGATTTCAGGTGTGTCGCAAAGGAGTGTCGTAGGACCGTTGCTATTCACAATATACATAAATGACCTTGTGGATGACATCGGAAGTTCACTGAGGCTTTTTGCAGATGAGGAGGAGGAGGAGGAGATTAGTGTTTAACGTCCCGTCGACAACGAGGTCATTAGAGACGGAGCGCAAGCTCGGGTGAGGGAAGGAAGGGGAAGGAAATCAGCCGTGCCCTTCCAAAGGAACCATCCCGGCATTTGCCTGAAGCGATTTAGGGAAATCACGGAAAACCTAAATCAGGATGGCCGGAGACGGGATTGAACCGTCGTCCTCCCGAATGCGAGTCCAGTGTGCTAACCACTGCGCCACCTTGCTCGGTTTTGCAGATGATGCTATGGTATATCAAGAGGTTGTAACAATGGAAAATTGTACTGAAATGCAGGAGGATCTGCAGTGAATTGACGCATGGTGCAGGGAATGGCAATTGAATCTCAATGTAGACAAGTGTAATGTGCTATGAATACATAGAAAGAAAGATCGCTTATCATTTAGCTACAACGTTGCAGGTCAGCAACTGGAAGCAATTAATTCCATAAATTATCTGGGAGCACGCATTAGGAGTGATTTAAAATGGAATTATCGTATAATGTTGATCGTTGGTAAAGCAGATGCCAGACTGAGATTCATTGGAAGAATCCTAAGGAAATGCAATCTGAAAACAAAGGAAGTAGGATACAGTACGCTTGTTCGCCCACTGCTTGAATACTGCTCAGCAGTGTGGGATCCGTACCAGATAGGGTTGATAGAAGAGATAGAGAAGATCCAACGGAGAGCAGCGCGCTGTGTTACAGGATCATTTAGTTATGGCGAAAGTGTTACGGAGATGATAGATAAACTCCAGTGGAAGACTCTGCAGGAGTGACGCTCAGTAGCTCGGTACGGGCTTTTGTTGAAGTTTCGAGAACATACGTTCACCGACGAGTCAAGCAGTATATTGCTCCCTCTTACATATATCTCGCGAAGAGACCACGATGATATAATCAGAGAGATTAGAGCCCACACAGAGGCATACCGACAATCCTTCTTTCCACGAACAGTATGAGACTGGAATAGAAGGGAGAACTGATAGAGGTACTCAAGGTACCCTCCGCCACACACCGTCAGGTGGCTTGCGGAGTATGGATGTAGATGTAGATGTAGATGTAGAATCGGAGGCAGCAGGTGACCCAGTGGCGTAATCTGCCTCCCCAGCCCCTTCACGCCTTGTTCAGCCATGGACAGTATCATCCTCCAGTGGAACTGCAGCGGTTTCTTCCACAATCTTACTGACCTCCGACAACTTATCAGCATTCACCCTTTCCTCTGCATTGCTCTTCAAGAAACTTGGTTTCCAGCAATGTGAATCCCAGCCCTCCATGGTTATCGGGGTTATTGTATGAACCGAGCAGCTTATGAAAGGGTATCTGGTGGTGTCTGCATCTACGTCCTTCACTCCCTTCACAGCGAGTCTGTCCCTCTACAAACACCTTAAGAGGCTGTCGCTGTTTGGGTGTGGACGCAACAGGCTGTATCTATCTGCAGTCTTTATCTTCCACCGGATAGTGATGTCCCACAGCATGTCCTGGCTGCGCTGAGAGCCCAATTGCCGCCCCCCTTTCTGTTACTGGGCGACTTCAACGCTCATATCCCTCTGTGAGGTGGTTCTGTGGCAACAGGCCGAGGCGCTACCATTGAGCATGTACTGGCACAGCTCGACCTTTCCCTTTTAAATGATGGTGCCTTCACACATTTCAATGTGGCACATGGCACCTACTCAGCAATCGGCCTTTCGATCTGCAGCCCTAGACTCTTACCGTCTGTCCAATGGAGTATGCATGACGACTTGTGTGGTAGTGATCACTTTCCGATCTTTCTCTCACTGCCACAGCGTCACTCTACTGAGCGCCCTTGCAGATGGGCTGTGAATAAGGCTGACTGGAACTTGTTCTCCTCCATTGCCACTATTGAGCTTCTTTCTAACGAAGCCATTGATGCGGTGGTTCACTCGGTCACCACCGGCATTGTTACTGCCGCAGAATCAGGCATTCCCGTACTTCTGGGTCCCCTCGGTGGAGGACTGTGCCTTGGTGGCCGCCTGCGATCGCCGAGGCGATTAAAGATTGCAGGCAGGCCCTCCAGTGTCACAAGCGGCAACCCTCATTAAAAAACATCATCGCTTTTAAACGGCTCCATGCCCAACACAAGCAGGAGTGCTGGGAACGGTATGTCTCCACCATTGGTCTCCATATCTCTCTCCATCGCAGGTTTGGGCCAAGGTGAGGCGCCTCTATGGCTATTGGACCCCTGTCAGTGTCCTTGCGCTGTCACTGAATGGAGCAGTTCGTACTGACTCCGACATAATTGCAAACCGCTACCAGGCGTTAATCCAGTCCCGTCTGGGTTTTGGGAGCCTGGCTTATGGTTCAGCGTCCCCTTATGCATTGCAGGGGCTGGACCCAATCCTTCACAGCAGGATCCGACTTGCCACTGGAGCTTTCCGGACCAGCCCTGTGAACAGCCTATTAATGGAGGCAGGTGTCCCTCCACTGTGATCACGGCGCCAACATTTACTGCCCGCTTATGCTACACATGTTTGTAGCTTGCCCAGGCATCCTAATTATCATCTCCTGTTTCCTCAGTCGGTTGTCCATCTCCCAGAACGTCGGCCTCAGTCAGGTTGTACAATCGCGATCCACGTCAGAGAGCTTCTCTCCAGGCTTGAGGTTTTCCCTCTTCCACCTCCTTTCCGGGCCCCCCTGCGTACACCCCCGTGGTGTGTGCCCTGCCCTTGCCTTCAGCTCAAATTGGCACAGGGCCCGAAGGACTCAGTCCCTTCAGAGGCCTTCTGCCGCCACTTTCTTTCCATCCTTGCCAAGTATCAGAGCTCTGGCGTTGTTTACAATGATGGTTCGATGGTGGCTGGTCGTGTCAGTTATGCTCTCACTCTAGGGGACCATTACAAACAACGCTCATTGCCGGCTGGCTGCAATGTTTTCACTGCTGAGCTGGTCGCCATCTTTCATGCCCTAGAGTATATCCACTCCTGCTCAGGTGAGTCCTTCGTTATCTGTAGTGACTCCCTGAGCGGTTTATGAGCTATCAACCAGTGTTTCCCTCGATCTCGTCTGGTGATGGCTGTCCAGGAGTCCCTCCATACTCTGTGGTCTTTGTGTGGACCCCTGGTCATTTCGGTATCCCGGGTAATGAACATGCTGGCCGCCCGGCCAAACGGGCCACCAGTGAACCACCTCTGGACGTTGGCCTCCCGGAGACGGATTTGCGAGCAGTCTTACGCCGCAAAGTTTTCGCGCTTTGGGACGCTGAATGGCGCGACCTGACCACACCTAATAAACTCTGTGCTGTCAAGGAGAGGATGACTGTGTGGCGGTCATCCATGCGAGCCATTCCATCACGTGAAATGTTTTATATGCTATGATGTCTCTGTCCACAAAGCTTTCCAATCGCGAAACACTTGATACACCTGTACCACCTCGTACAATAGCCACCGTTAACCAGCCATTCCCGTGTGTAAATGTGTCATTCACATCAATGCTGAAATTAAGTTTGCAGCCACAAAACACAGATGGTCCATCTAGCAGAGCGTGTGCAGCAACAGATTTTACTGTATTCTTCTTCTTGTCAGCGGCGGATGTTGTCATTTCCACATCTTCTATTGTCTTGTATACGGTTTGTCTTGCGCGACGTCGTAGCCTTCTATATCTCATAGGCTACGACGTCGCGCAAGACAAACCGTATACAAGACAATAGAAGATTTGGAAATGACAACATGCGCCGCTGACAAGAAGAAGAATACAGTAAAATCTGTTGCAGCACATGCTCTGCTAGAGGGACCAGCTGTGTTTTGTGGCTGCAAACTTAATTTCAGCAGCGAGCACGGCCCTTAAAATTACTAGGGCCGTGCCGGCGAGTTTACATGGAGCGAATAACATGGCGAGACTGAGTCGTGAGGACCCGCCTCTGTCGCTGCAGGTCGGCTTTGACGGTGGTCCACATTTTGTTGGCCTGTCCTGTTTTAGCTGTGCTCCAGCAGACATTTGCGCTGCCTGATACACTCCCTGCCCTTTTAACAGATGACACTGTCATGGCAGGCTTAGTTCTGCGTTTTAATCAGGCAGGGGGTTTTAATCACTTAATTTGAGTGTTTGTCATTTCTTGTTATAAGTCTGGCCTTTGGCCTACGATTTTAGACTGGATTATTTTTTGGTGTGTTTCTAGGTGGTTGGCTTTTCCTTTTTTCTTTCTCTGGTCGGCCAACCACTGTCACACTCTGTGAGATTTTAATTCCTTTTGTCGGGTCTCTGTCTGCGTCTTTCTCGTCCAATGTCGTCTGTTGTCATGTCCATTGTTCGTTTTTATTCTGTGTAGGTGTTTTTAAGTTTTGGAAAAAGGGACCAATGACTGTAGCAGTCTGGTCCCTTTAATACCACAAACCAACCAACCAAATACTGCCAGGTGTTGTTCACATACATGACAAGGATTGGATGGATGAAGCTGGTATGAAATTATGTAATAACAGTGTTGAAGTGAAGGAAAGTCACTTAATTGGAGAAGAGTTTTCTTCATGTGCTAGATCACTTTGTCATTTGTAAAATTCTGTTAAAGACAAATTGGGACAGTTAAATACAGAGCTTGAGGTTAGTGCAGGATGACTTATTCACAATAGCAACTCCTTGATGTCTTGACAAATACACTACACTGAAGAGCCGTAGAAGCTGGTACACCTGCCTAATATCATGTAGGGCCCTAGTGAACATGCAGAAGTGCCACAACACAACATGTCATGGACTCAGCTAATGTCTGAAGTAGTGCTGGGGGAGAATTCACACCATGAATCTTGCAGGGCTGACCATAAATCAGAAAGAGTACAAGGGACGGGAGATATTTTCTGAAGAGCATGTTGCGAGACATCCCAGATACGATCAATAATGTTAATGTCGTGGGAATTTGGTGGCCAGCAGATGTGTTTCTCAGAAGAGTGTTTATGGAGCCACTCTGTAGCAATTCTGGACATGTGGTGTGACACATTTTCCTGCTGGAATTACTCAAGTCCGCCAGAATGCACAATGGATGCAGATAATCAGACAGGATGCTAATGTGCCTGTGACCTGTCAGAGTCGTCTCTAGATGTATCAGATGTCCCATATGACTCCAGCACATGCCCCGCACCATTACAGAGCCTCCACCAGCTCGAACATGGATTCATGAGGCTGTCTCCATACCCGTACAAATCCATCTGCTCAATACAATTTGAAACGAGACCCATCTGACCAAGCAACATATTTCCAGTCATCAACAGTCCAATGTCGGTATTGATGTGCCAATGGGACACACAATGCTTTGTGTCGTGCAGTCATCAACAGTGTACGAGTGGACCTTCAGCTCCAAAAGCCAATATCAGTGATGTTTTGTTGAATGGTTTGCACGCTGATACTTTCTGATGGCCCAGCATTGAAACCTGCAGCATGTTGAATGATTTTCTTCATTTTTTCTTGGTTTAATTCATGCATTATATTTTTCTGGCCACAGCAATGGCAGAAATTTTATATTTTAATGGATTCCTGATAATCACTGTAATGAAATGGTCGTAGGGTAAGATTCACACTTCATTGCTACCTCAGAAATGATGTGTCCCATCGCTCATGCTTTGGCTATAACACCACATTCTGACTCAATTAAATCTTGAATGAGATTTTCATTCTGCAGCGGAGTGTGCACTGATATGAAACTACCTGGCAGATTAAAACTATGTGCCGGACTGAGACTCGAACTCAGGACCTTTGCCTTTCACGGGAAATTGCTCTACCAACTGAGCTACCCAAGCACGACTCACGCCCTGTCCTCACAACTTCACTTCTGCCAGTACCTCGCCTCCTACCTTACAAATTTTACAGAAGCTCTCCTGCGAACCTTGCAGAACTAGCACTCCTGAAAGAAAGGATATTGCAGAGACATGGCTGAACTACAGCCTTGGGGATGTTTCCAGAATAAGATTTTCACTCTGCAGCAGGGTGTGCGCTAATATGAAACTTCCTAGCAGATTAAAACTGTGTGCCGGACCGAGACTTGAACTCGGGACCTTCGCCTTTCGCGGGCAATTGCTCTACCAGGCAAAGGTCCCAAGTTCGAGTCTCGGTCTGGCACACAGTTTTAATCTTCCAGGAAGTATCAGTTAAATCTTAATTACCTACCATTGTTGTAGTAGTAACTGACGCAACATCTGTGTCAGACACTTGTTGTCTTACATAGGCATTGTCGACTGCAGTGATCATATTCTGTTTGTTTACATCTCTCTGTCTTTGAATACACATGCTTATACCAGTTTCTGTGGCACTTCAGTGTATTTAAAGTGTATATTGAAGAGGAATGGAACAAATGGATGATGCATTAAGCTCAACTTGAATTCATGCCAAAGGGAGTTCTTAAAATGATCTACTAACAAACAAGTGTGTCAGTCAATAAAGCAGTCATGATCTGGAGTGACAGAAAACATCATAGTTAAATCTTTCAAGAAGGGCAGCATAAATAATACTCTCATTGGTAGTTAAGACTATCTTTTATATATATATATATATATATATATATATATATATGGAAATTTCAGATAATGAATATCAGTGATTTTAAATTCATTTTAGTTTTATAAACTAAGAAATTTTTAGGCTGACTGCAATCTAATAAAAAAATGGTAAAAATGTACTTTCCTTAAAAACTGCTTGTAAATTAAGGTGTCCCTTTAGCTTTTTTGTTATGTATACAGGGTGAGAAGAATAGGTAGCTTTGAGGGATGCAGTAGTGAAAGCAGCAGAGGATCAAGCAGGTAAAAAGACGAGGGCTAGTAGAAATCCTTGGGTAACAGAAAATATATTGAATTTAATTGATGAAAGGAGAAAATATAAAAATGCAGTAAATGAAGCAGGCAAAAAGGAATACAAACGTCTCAAATGAGATCGCCAGGAAGTGCAAAATGGCTAAGCAGGGATGACTAGAGGACAAATGTAAGGACGTAGAGGCTTATCTCACTAGGAGTATGATAGATACTGCCTACAGGAAAATTAAAAAGACCTTTGGAGATAAGAGAACCACTTGTCTGAATATCAAGAGCTCAGATGGAAACCCAGTTCTAAGCAAAGAAGGGAAAGCAGAAAGGTGGAAGCAGTATATAGAGGGACTATACAAGGGCGATGTACTTGAGGACAATGATATGGAAATGAAACAGGATGTAGATGAAGATGAAATGGGAGATACGATACTGGGTGGAGAGTTTGACAGAGCACTGAAAGACCTGAGTCGAAACAAGGCCCCCGTAGTAGACAACATTCCATTAGAACTACTGACGGCCTTGGGAGAGCCAGTCCTGACAAAACTCTACCATCTGGTGAGCAAGATGTATGAGACAGGCGAAATACCCTCAGACTTCAAGAAGAATATAATAATTCCAATCCCAAAGAAAGCAGGTGTTGACAGATGTGAAAATTACCGAACAATCTGTTTAATAAGCCACAGCTGCAAAATACTAACGCGAATTCTTTACAGACGAATGGAAAAACTAGTAGAAGCGGACCTCGGGGAAGATCAGTTTGGATTCTGTAGAAATGTTGGAGCGTGTGAGGCAATACTAACCTTACGACTTACCTTAGAAGAAAGATTAAGAAAAGGCAAACCTATGTTTCTAGCGTTTGTAGACTTAGAGAAAGCTTTTGACAATGTTAACTGGAATACTCTCTTTCAAATTCTGAAGGTGGGAGGGGTAAAATACAGGGAGCGAAAGGCTATTTACAATTTGTACAGAAACCAGATGGCAGTTATAAGAGTCAAGGGGCATGAAAGGGAAATAGTGGTTGTATATTGAGCAGGCTGTGAAGGAAACAAAAGAAAAATTCGGAGTAGGTATTAAAATCCATGGAGAAGAAATAAAAACTTTGAGGTTCGCCAATGACATAGTAATTTTGTCAGGCAGCAAAGGACTTGGAAGAGCAGTTGAACGGAATGGATAGTGTCTTGAAAGGAGGATATAAGATGAACATCAACAAAAGCAAAACGAGAACAATGGAATGTAGTCGAATTAAGTTGGGTGATGCTGCCAGAATTAGATTAGGAATTGATACATTTAAGGTAGTAAAGCAGTTTTGCTATTTGGGGAGCAAAATAACTAATGATGGTCGAAGTAAAGAGGATATGAAATGTAGACTGGCAATGGCAAGAAAAGCGTGTCTGAAGAAGAGAAATTTGTTAACATCGAGTATAGATTTAAGTGTCAGGAAGTCGTTTCTGAAAGTATTCATATGGAGTATAGCCATGTTTGAAAATGAAACATGGACGATAAATAGTTTGGACAGGAAGAGAATAGAAGCTTTTGAAATGCGGTGCTACAGAAGATTGTTGAAGATTAGATGGGTAGATCACATAACTAATGAGGAAGTACTGAATAAGATTGGGGAGAAGAGAAGTTTGTGGCACAACTTGACTAGAAGAAGGGATTGCTTGGTAGGACATTGTCTGAGGCATCAAGTGATCACCAATTTAGTATTGGAGGGCAGCGTGGAGGGTAAAAATCGTAGAGGGAGATCAAGAGATGAATACACTAAGCAGATTCAGAAGGATGTAGGTTGCAGTAGGTACTGGGAGATGAAGCAGCTTGCACAGGATAGAGTAGCATGGAGAGCTTCAGTCTCAGGACTGAAGACCACAACAACAACATACAGGGTGAGTAACTATTACCGGCTAGAGTAACTCTGAGAGTATGAGATTAGCTGAAAAGTTTGTGGGACAAATGTTGCATGGGACAATGGGGGCCATAATATGACATTTCTGTTTTGTTGCTAGATGGGGTCGCGTCAGATATATGAATGTCAACTTCTTTATTTTTTATTTTTTTTTAATGATGTGCAACAATAAGGTCTTCGAAGATCAACAAAGACAAAAAGGCGGCATGGACGTCCATTTACAGGAGTAGTTTGTAGTGATGACCATTGGTATCAGTGCAGTGCTGCAATCTTCTTAATATGAATTGAGTTGTATTCCTTACCACATCAGCACTTATCGAGGCATGTGCTCTTGCAATTCTCTCTTATATCTCGTGTAAATAGTAAATATTTGCCAAATAGGGCATATCCATCAAATGTGCAGTTGACATGTAAACACCATTCGATAGTCTTGCAATACAACACTAACAGGAACAGTAAGACTAGTATGTCAAATCAAACGAATGTGAATGATGTATTCCTTCAAAGAACAAGCTGATATGCTTCGCATTTATGGAGAATGCCAACGAAATTCAGTGAGAGCTGGTACTGTTGCACTGTAGTTACAGATCCTTTTGCTAGTTTGCATCAAATCGCAAGGGAATCGGACATGAGCGAGAGTAGTGTTGTTCATGTTGTGTATTGCTATGTATATCATCCTTACCATACCGGTCTCCACCAAGAATTAAATGGTACGGATTGTATACGTCACATTAAATTCTACTGATGGGCTCAATATCAGATTCAGAGGGATTACACATTTATTAATTTAATTTTATTTAGTGATGAGGCTACATTCATGAAGCATGAAAATGTTAATTTGCATTACATGCATTATTGGCATCCATGTTGGTTGCTGCAAGTTGCACACCAAAAACTGTGGTCAGTGATTGAATAGTGTGGGATTCTGTAGGACAGAATTATAGGCCCCTATTTCATCGAAGGTAGTGTTAATGGTAGGAATTACACCCTATTCCTGCAATAAACATTAGGTCTGTTACTGGAAGAAATACCTTTAGGAAGCTGACCTTTATATCTCTCCAGCAACAAAAAACTAACCTCATATTATGGCCCCTGTTATACCATGCAACTTTTGTCCCACAAACTTTTCATATCCTATCATACTTTTGGAGTTACTCATGGTGACAGTAGTTAGTGACTCACCCTGTATACTGCAAACCATCAGATAATAAATACGGTAAATTAATTTTTGTCACTCCACAAAACCGTAGACTCATCTTTGTCACTCAAAGTTCGGGGTTACCTTGCAAACGCTATCCTGTCACTATTTTCTGATTTTAGGAGTGGGTTTATGTCATTGATCATGTAAATCACCTGTTACCAAGTGACTTCTTACAGTAGATGTGTGTTGGCTCAGTCCATTATGTTGCTTCAGATCACCCCTGATTTGTTGAGATGTTTCTCTTGGAGCAACACCACTGATTGCTTAAAAATCATTCTGTCCTTCCTCCTCACTCTTCTTCAAGGAAGACCTGATCTTGGCTTACTGGTTACTGTTACTTACTGTTATTTACTGTTCTTGACATTGACTGTGCACACTTGTTAGTGGTATTGGTATGCAACACTCTACAGCAGTACTACACTGCTACCTCCCAATCGTGAACACATGCAAAACAGCTTGTCTCACATCAAGCAAGTGTTCTGTTTTGCTATACTTCTAGTTCTCTACAAGTAAACAATCACTGAGTGAATACCTGAGTCATAGTAGTTCATGAATACCATACCATCAAGGTAAGTTACATACTTTCGAGCTAAAGGAATATATATTTATATTGTTGTTTTATGATCTTGCTCGTTCACTAGATATGTAACCACAGCAGCATGAAGCTCTTGATTGAGTGACATCTACATGTGTTGCTTTTTTGCGACTGCACGCAAGCAGTAATGCAATTGAAAAATATTTCTGAACACTGCTGTAACCTAACAAAACACTCCAAATACTGTTATCTGCATATTTGCAGAGACTCTTTGACCACCTTGCTGTAATTAGTTTGCAGTACATATACCATCACTATGCTTTACTGAGTAGGTACTGCAAATGTGGAACAAAAATTTTTTTGATCTGCTCCAATACAGGCCAGCTAAGGTTTTACATTTCTTTATGCTACTGCTTCATCTGTATGCTTATGTCTTTCCACTCACCCAATGTCCAGTTTCTATCTTGTCTTTTTGGAAATATTTTGTTGTGGAGAATTTATAGATTCAATTCTGTTTTTGTATTTGGTTTGGTTTGGTTTTTAATTTCATGCTTATTTATACATGTTTCTTGTAGGTCTTTGTGCATTTCTGTAAGCCAGTGAGTTCTTTTTTTAAATAAAAAATATTTATCACTGATGCACAGTTTTTCTTTTCAGAATGCTAAGACTCCTTACCCTTCTTTTCCAAATTTCGTCTGTAGTTTTTTCTTATTTATTTGTACTTGTGTATTGTTTCTGAATTTAAATGTATGAACTGGTGTTCTGTTTCCTAACATCTTTCCTTTTTTCTTAATTTTCATTATCTTTTGTTGAATCTGAAATTAGTGATTGTGAAGCAGATGTGTATTCTGGCCAAATGACTGCCTTGCAAGTTGGAGGTTCTGCAGTTTTGGAGATGAATTTTTACTATAAACATCTTCTGTTACCAGAAATGCAAAGTTCATCTTTCATAGTCTTCCTCTTGTGCCTCCATTTTCCCCACCATGACTTCTCAAAAATACTTTCATTTGTCTCTTGCTGATACTCCCATACTTCGTATTGGATTGGGATGTTGTAGTCATGCTTTTCGTGCTGTTTTTCTTTCTCTCTGTTTCGTGCTTTCTCTATAGTCAGTGTTGCTAAATTATCTAGAAAAGTTGAACAATTAATTTTGACATTATCCATTTGCTATCCAAGTAGTATTCAACTTCTGGTATTAGATTCTGACAGCTGCTCCATCTGTTCAGTGATCACTTTTTCAAGTATGGTCTGAAAGAAGAATGGAGTTAGTCCATTGCCTTGGCTGAAGTCTGTTCTTATATCAAATGAGGCTGAAGTTCTTTTAAGAAGACTTGTGTTGTCTTCTGCATTTCAGATTCTTTGAGAATTTTGAATTAAAGTAGTCGTGCTTTATAGTTGTAAGCCTTCTAAAATTTTCCTTTATCAATCTGCCTTTCACAGGACCTTCCTGTCCTAAGCCATCCCTGATATATCTTATATTTTAGAATTTCTGCTATTGTTGTCTCCTTGAACTTTTCATGGAATTTCTTTGAATCTTCTGTGAACATGGTTATCAGTTATTCTAGGCCAGGAATCGTACTTTTATTATTCTGTGGTAATGGTCAATTTCAACATGTATCTATGTCTCACTATGAAATTTATCATGTTCTTGGAATTGTGCTTTGTTATTGGCACATAAGCTGTCTGATATTCTCAAATCATATTATTGTCGACCTCATATCATTTTAGTGGTTTTGTGATTTGCCAACTATTTAGCTAAATGTCTTTTTCTTACCATTTTTCCTTTTTTCTTACATCGACAGTCAGGCAGACGTTTATAAATGAAAACGTTTTTCCCTGGACTGTTGCAGAATGTATTTATTCAAAATTAATTCGGCAGCTGTACGATTTTCAAGCGGTGGTAGCTCAGTGTGATGTCTGAATCCTTTATAATTCCCTTTGAGGTAATACTTTCCTTGTGTAAACCATGTTTACAAATTCCATATTCATTACAATATGGAAGTCTTCATAATCTGTATGCTTAGACAATGGTAGTACTTCATGTACTAATTTCTATCAAAGTCATGTCATTGTGCACGTCTTAATATTCACTCCCCAAGCACGAGGCATGACATTTAATAACTTTGATGTAGTTCATAGTAAGCTGTGACTTGAGCATTCCAGTTGTGAATAAATACATTTAATAGCAGTTTAGGCAGAAAATGTTCTCGTCTCCATTCTGTACCAGTGTGAGGATAAAAATTCAGTAAAATTTTTATGTTTTCCACTGGCACTTCATCAGATTCTTCTCAACATTGTCCTCAGGACTGTTTTACTTTCTGCATTGTTCTTGTTATCCTGATTTATTGGTGGATGTACATTAATTATTATGTACCTCTCATCTAAATATTGAATTATTGCACAGAGAGCGTTTTTTAGGAAGTAATGAAAAATTTGGTACTGACTATAACATAGATTTGCCATTTATGAATGCAGATACTAGTTCTGGAGTAGTTTCATGAATTTCTTCCCTGTGTTGTCTGTGAAAAATCTACAGTTCTCTGATATTGGTATTTCTTCATCTGTGTATGTGTTATTTTGTAATGCCGCTTTTAACTTGTTGTTTATTTACATGTCTGAAAGCATTTTGAGTTTTCCAGTATTTGTTAATGTTTGTATATTTAATGGTCCAAGCATGTATGTAGTTTTGGGTGTGAACTTAGGTTTGGGTTTACAAGTCACTCCTCATTTCTGCAAGTTCGTCTGCGCTGCCCAGAGCACAAAGGTGCAAATGTGTCACTTATGATGATTGATTCATCTGTTAGTGAACAGCAGTTTTCATAATGAAAAAAGTGAACGAAAATTTTACACAAGGTGTAAGTGCATGACAGATTAAAGATGTGTTTGTTCTCTTTTCTTTGTAAAGTGTCTAGTAGGAAGTATGACTACAGCCAAATTACTGGCTTGTGTAGTTACTTACAGTACTGAAGACAAAGTGAGAAAATGGAGAGTTAATTCTTACTAACATTCTATTTCATTAAGTGCAACAGTTGATTATGCCCTCTTTAATTATATTTTCAAGCCTCACCTACACCATTGTTTGGACCAATCACATGTTGGTGGGCATTAATAGAATTCTACTTACTTACTGTCTCATCAGTTGTGAATCACTGGCCATTTCTTCAAATATTTCAGGTGGAAACCTCAACAAGATACGCATCTGATAGTGCAAGGTAAGTTTACATAATTCATTGTGGAACTTTTTGAGAAATATACATTTTTATTTATTAATTGTGAGAGCACTTCAGATATAAAACGCACTACTGTAATTATTCATTAATGCTATTCTTTGCAACAACCATTATGTGACTGTTCCTAAATAAATAGAGTGAACGTCTAATATCCATACAAGAAAATAAAAGTTCAGGTGGAATATCAGGAGCTGTATTGTGCTCAATGCAGAACACCACATGAAAATCACTGAAAATCAACAGATTCATCTTGATGGGCACAAGATAATGTCATAATGCAGTAGAACAAGTAAGAAGAAATTGCGAGTGGCTATGTTTCCAAAAATTGGAGCCGATTCCCACCCTTCCAGGTTAATGAATGTGGTGTTGAACAGCTCTTTCAATGCTGTGCCGAAGTGGTGCTCATGAAACACACAAGCTTTTAGTGGTGAAAGTTTATGGGACTCCATCAAGAAGAACTGTAAGTAGCTGGTGACAGTTTCAGTAAGGTCGTGAAGACTTAACTGGTGAACCCTGATTCTCTTTGTTTCTGCTTCGTCCCAATGTGTTCCTGAATGCTAGCCCATTCATTAGACGCATTACAGGTGACAAGGTAATGCATAATTCCCAGCTCCGGGTCAAAGGAGAGGGTTTGCACATACCCTCTGATACAGACCAAGCCCAGAAAGAGGTGACTACCTAAGCTGTTACCTTCCCAAATGCCAGTTGGTCCCTCTGTCAGGAGGTATGACCTCAGGTGCAAACAGTCATTTATGGTGGGTGAATCCGCCTCTGAGGGGGGGCCCTCATTTGGAAGGAGCATGCCATTGGAGATGTTGGCAGTCATGGGGTGTTTTTTTGCAGCGACTCAATCACCATCTTGCTGTGTGTCTCCTAAATGTAAACAGAATGAGGCTAAAGATTTGAAGGCCCTCCCAGCTGCACATCAGTTCCTCATGGTATCATGTACCACAGGTGGTCAGTCCTTTGCTCTGAAAGGTGTTGTTGCAGTTACAGGCTCTGTGAAATTCTTGTCTCATTTATCTAATGCAACTTCGCTTTTGAAGACGTATTGTGATTTTCAAGCACAACAAGTGCTTACAGCATTACTCCTCCAGAGGTACCCTGTTCGTGTTGAGGACCAGCATACACTGAACTCTTCACATGGCGTTCCTTACATTCTGATGCTAGGTAACCTCACCAAGGGAGAAATCCACGCTTGTCTCTCTAATCATGGGATCACTGTAGCCCATTGAGTAATGAAAAAGATGGATGAAAAATTAATGCCCTCATACACCTTTTTTGTACCGTTTGCTAAGTTAAGGTATGAAGTCATCACGGTCCAACCATACATTCCGAACCAGATAAGTTCCTACAAGTGTCAATATTACAATAAAACACACATCCTGTCAAAAAATGGCCAAATGTGTTACTCTTGGCAGAGATTCTCATGAGGGCAGCTGTTTCCCTCCTCTCTGTTGTATCAATTGTAATCCCATGAATGTCCATGTGTCTTAATGAGCGAGCCATCCAGGACATCTGAGTGAAGGACATCAAACCCCACCCTGTCACTTGCAGTTGTTAGCTAGTCGAAATCCGTACATTTTACCATCTGGCATTTACAGTACCATTTTGAATATGCCATGTGTAACGGAGGATATACCCACCCAGACTTGCAACCTCAAGTTCAGTATTTTAGTAGTAAAATCACCCAGGTCACAGTAGCATCCTGATCTCCTCCTACAACTGTGCAACAAGCCATCAAATCATTGCCCCTGGTTGCGAAATCACCTGCTACACAACAGTCAGGCTGAAAGGACAAAAACAGTACTCCCGCAAAGACTTTCTACAGCTAAAAACAGTCTTCATCTGCCAACTAGAAAGTTCCTAGAACTCAAACGGTCTTCTCCTTCCATGACTTGGAGATCCTCTTCAGTTATGTTGGCACATATACGCTCATCCGGCTGAGCTCCATTTTGCTGGTGCCCAGTGCCTACCGATTTTCTGCCATGAAATTCACAGGCTGACCCAGGGAGAATGCCAATATGTTTGTAGATCTCCTGTAATAGGATTCTCGAGCCTCTGCCCCCTGTAGCAGTGAATTTTTGAAGGCTGGCACTCAGCAGCCACGAAGGTGACTAACCATCATTTGTTCCCTCCTCCCCAATCCCCATTATGACTCTTCTCCAATGGATCCAACGCGGAGAAATTACAGCTGCTCTTGGAATTGCAGTGTCCTCTTGTTTTCTGCTACCAAAAAACAAATTGTCCTCACAACTCCTTTGACCTCTCATGTTTCCTTCTGGTCCTATGTAACCTTTCCCCCAAGGACAGCACTCCACCTCATGGGGGAGCCATGCTGGTCATTGATCTCATTGAACACTTAACTACTAACTGTTGCAGTCTGCATTTTCCTTCCTCATTCCATCTTTTCTCTTTTTAATGCCTACACCCCGCCATTATTTGCTGTTACCATGTCGGAACTACTCCAGCTCACTGGTCAGCTCCCCCACTCCTTTGTGCTGCTTTGCAACTTAAATGCCCACCATCTGCTTTGGGGTTCTTGGAGAACCTGTCCAAAAGGTTCCCACTTAGCTGAGCTTCAGAATAATCTCTCACACTATTGGAGTTCTCATGTTCCCTTCAGATTCAATGCACATTTATTACCATTTGGACCTCTTGTTCTGCACTGTCCAGTTCGCTGGTCACCTTGAATGGCCTGTTCCCTCTGACACATACTCAAGTGATGACTTTCTGTGTGCTATCCATTTGCTGACTACTACCCCACCTGAGTGCAAATCCAATTGGCAGCTTTCTAAGGCCAATTGGAGGCTTTACTCCCCCTCATGAACCTTACACAGCTGTGATGACCAGGTAAAGTATTTTCCAAATGTTATCCTTATCGCCGCAGAATGTTTTATATTGTGCATTGTAGCATGTCCTGGTCCCTGGTGGACTGAGGCATGCAGCAATGTGATTCGCTTGAGGAGATCTGCTCTCCACATTTTGAACCGTTGTCCTGATAAATCTGGTGGAGGGCTGGTATTCTCTGTAGTTTATACATGTCGGGCTTCAGAGGCCATCTGCCCCATTTACTAGAGGAAGTTTTGAAAGACTATTTTTTCTCAGGGTTTATGTGGTTTGCCTTTGTCAGACATATTTATCCAGGAAAAGGGATGCCTGAATGCTCGTACTGAGTATCATTGTCTTTGCTGTACCCATTAACCATGTTATGTACTCTCCCACCAGGCATCTCAGCTCCCTTTTCGTCAAAGATCATACAATCTGTTGCAGTTCTACATAAACTTGCCTCCTTGAGCGGCGTCTTCAGCGTCGTTCTATCATCTTTTTTCGTGAAGTATGGGCAGTGGCTTTCACTTTTCCACTGCCAAAACCCTTTGTATGACTCATGTCTGATAGGAATCTTCCTTGGTCCTCCCATGTATCTTACTTGGCTGCACACAGTACTCAATCCCTCAGTGTCCTACATCTTCTAAGTGGTAGTTCCAGGGGAGCGAATCAGGCCACCTTCCTCCATTTTTTTAAATCCCATGTCCATTCGTAACTGGACTGTGGGTGTTTAGTTCATTCCTCTGCATCTCTGTCCATCACATGCTGTCTTAACACACTCCACCATCATGGAATACGTTTCGCCACTAGCGGCTTTTTCACCAGCCCAGTTGAGTGTTTGTGCAGAAGATGCTGAACTACTAGTCATACTGGCATGATGATGTCCTCCTCAGTGGATAAGCATGCCGTTTCTCTTTCACACCTGGCCATTCGTCCTATTCCCTCTTATTCAGTGACTCCCTTGCTTGCCAGTGTGGGGCACACTATTCTTCTGTTACCTCCTGGAGTTCACTTCTGGCTTCTGCTTCGGCAGCTTAACTTCATGATACCTGCAACATTCCTGATCGTTGTGAACCCGTCGCCAGCTTGGCTTCATGTAGCAGCCTATGTTCATAATGGACTTCATTTTCTTCACTTCACGACCCACTGTAGCAAAAATTGCATAAGTAGTATGGACTAATCTGTCATCATGATACAAAATTCGTTGCAATATTACACTCTACACGAATTGTACTGACTGGCAGTATGGCCACCAGTTGATAATGGAAATTTTATCACTATTATGCACCATCACTTGTCCCTTTGAGAAACCTAGTAGCCATGATATTGATTATTTGTGACTGAAGTCCGCAATATGTTTTCTTTTTATCTCTGATTTAAACATATTAAGGTATGCATGTATCTGAAACCCTTTAACAAAACGTTTCAAGTATGCATATGAAGTGTCAATGTCGCAAGAGCTAGGAGGTATTGCCACAACTTCCCCATTCCCTAGATGGAATTTATTAATTCAGTGACGTTAGCTGTGCTTTTGTGTGTTTCCAGACTGGTCAATACTGTGTATCACTACCCCCTGCTCGTATATTGCATGAAAGTTGTTTGCTTTCAATTTAGACCAATTAGGATTAGAGTGAACATAATTACATCGCAGCTTCAAATAATGTCGAGACTTGCATACTGCTTGTTTTTATGCAATTTTCAGGAAAAGTATCATGCAGTAATATTTTCAGAAGTATGAATTGAACTCATGGTAGCGTCGAACATTGTACAACAGCTGGTTCATATTGGTGAAGTGACAATACAATTCTTCAGGTGGCCTTAAATTACCAAGAGCTCCATACCCCAAACACCTAATTTGACAGTTCCACGTTTCTTGGATTTCCACATTGTCTCAAGCAATGTATCCTACATAAACACGCTGTAAAATCTCATGATTTTAAATTTTCTGACAAGTTTAAGCAGATCTATGTTTTTAATCCTTCTTTCCAGTACCATTGCTATGGGCCTTTTTTAAATGTACAACCCAAGCCATTTCCTGTATTGTAAATGTAGGCCTTTGCCTATAGCGATGGCCTCCATGGTCATATGCTTTTTAGCTGTTTGTAGTTACTCTTCGCTTTTTCGGGCGTTCTGTACTGCTCGAAATATGGTATCAGCTCTCATAGCTAATGAAACCAGTGGCTGACAGCCCAGCAAAAGTAGGTGTCAGAAATAGAATTATTCCATCAGATGTCTTTGGTATTGGTAGGAACCTGGGCTCTTTAACACGTCGTTTCCTTCCTTCTTTCTGCCTCAAGGCACCTTTTACCGCTGTCACCAATTTTTTAAACATCGCATAGGCTTTTCTTCTTCTTTAGTATGCAGTGAGCTGCATTCAATATTGCTTGAAGGTTAGTCTGGTACCCAATTTAAGTTTGAGCAAACATTGCCTTATCAACGATATATGTAGAAATACATTGTGCTACATGAATATCTGTCCCTTGACATACCTGCACAACCTTATCAATGAATGTTTGGTCTGCAATATGGTGATCATTATTTGTAGTGTAGGCGATGATGTGCTCTTTGCATACATTGTCCAATGCATTAAAGCCCTTATCACCATAAACTAGGTGCCATTTCAATTTTGTTCCAGCTCCACAGAAATTGTATCTAGAGATACAAACTTCTGATGGCAGATTCTCGAGAATACCACCTCCAACTTTGTTGATACGTTTCCTAGCACTCATGTCACACTGTTGCATGGTTTGAGGTTTGCTTTTCGTATTACATAGCAAATTGCGAGTGTTCACCCAGCTGTTGAGCTTTGATGAAAAACTAAGCCATTTCATCAATGCCCTGTTCCCTCGACATCTTTTGACCTGCTCTGGGAGGAACATATTGGGTTCAAAGCTTTCGTGTAGTTAGCTTGTGACATCAGTAGGTTTCTTTTAAATTCTGTGGTGGATAATGCAATTATATGTGTCAATGATTTGTGGCTGTATGTTCAGTCATTTGCACATATTTTGAAGATTATATTGCTTCCACATTCGGTTTTTGTTTGTCCAGTTCAACCATTTGGCAATACTGGTTTCCAAATGGGAGAATGTTAAATAGTGATTTATCCCACATCATTCCAATTCTGCTTTGAAATGTCTATCGTAAAATTCACTTCCATCATATGCCTCAAGGTTGTTGGGCAGTCGATTCAGTCCTGTCTTCAACAATTGTTCAGAAATCTCTCAAACCTCCTTCCCTGTCTTTACTTTCAAAGGTAAGGCCCAAGTGAAATTGGAATGTGTTTTTGTGACCGTGAGAATGTACTTGAAACTACTATTTGATTGTAAGCAGTCTTCCATATCTAAGAGCTTAGTCTGACATGCATAATCCATTCCTCAGATTATATTGTCTTTAATATAGCCACACAAAAGGACTCTGATCTGTTCGGTTCTGGACAAGGGATTTTTCAGAATTCCAGGAATTTATTATATTATTTGTCAGTTAAATTTTTGTAATTCTGATTGTTAAGAAGTGATACACTAATAAAAAAAATTTACTTTAGCCCGCCACTGCAGAATAATACGGCAGCAATAAAACATAAGAGGGAATATCACCAAAATAAATCTTCTGTTGCAAAGACAATGCACCATTCGCAACAACAAAGGCAGTGCATACGCAGGCATCTGCTGACAGTAATGTTGAAGATTCTGCAGTATATTGTAACAACAAACTGCTTTCAATATCTGTCATTCTTGGGCTCGTTTTGATGAGTGACGTCACAACTGGTTACATTTCTAACAGGACTTGGTGAAATATCGCGAATGTTGGTTTCAGAAGCGTTATTTCCACACTAAATTTCCTTTTACGCAAGATGATGATGCATGTCAAAATGTTTTATTTTTTTCTAATCACAGAGCATTACATTCTCATTCAAGACTTAACGCTCAGGACGAGCCACGTGGAAAAATTTGGGGCCCCAGAAGATCAGCCATTTATGCCATAATTTTAAATTTTGGTGGCACACTTGCGTTTCATATATATTTCCAAGTTCCGAGTTTAGTCTTTCATATTTATTATAGTTCTTTCATTGAGTACAGATTATGCAATAATGCTGGCAAACAGTATAGCTGCCTTTCAAAAACAAGAGCGAAGTAAGTTCTTGAGCGATTTCACATGTAACTGGCTTTACTATGGGAAAATTCAAAGTGTCCTACAGAACACTTATTCAGCCATGCAATCCACGAAGTGTCCGGTCCGCATCAGTGAAATTTATAATCGTGTTTGTCAGAAATATAGACCTGCTAAAATTGAAGGTGGTGCTCGTAGGGTCCTGCCTAACCACACCCTCGGGTAAACAGCAATAACTTTTCGAAAGTCAACATTATATATGAAAACAGCTGGTTCAAATGGTTCAAATGGCTCTGAGCACTATGGGACTCAACTGCTGTGGTAATAAGTCCCCTAGAACTTAGAACTACTTAAACCTAACTAACCTAAGGACATCACATACATCCATGCCCGAGGCAGGATTCGAACCTGCGACCGTAGCGGTCGTGCGGTTCCAGACTGAAGCGCCTTTAACCGCTCGGCCACTCCGGCCGGCGAAAACAGCTGGTCCTGTAGTTGTACTGATGTATATTAATTTAAACCATTAACTTCTTCCATTTGTGTGTTTGCACGGCTTAACATTCATGTTGTTATTGGCTGACATCACGTTTCCTATTATCTCAATATCTCCTGTCGTTCAATGGCGAGATCATGTGACATGAGCTATGCTTGGCCGACCAAAGCACGTCACAATCTTTATTTCAGTGCTTTGGAAGCTACCTTGATATAATCGGTGGAATTCGTGTTCATACTTTCGTGATACGAAAATATGTAGTGTACATTTTCCACTCATCAGAGATCTTTCAAAAACCCTTTGATTTCATATACAACCGTTCGCTCGACAAAAGATCTGTACCCAAAAAGTGGTAAGTTGCGCAGGTCACACCAATATTCAAGAAAGGTAGTAGGAGTAATCCACTAAAGTACACGCCAATATCGTTAACGTCGATATGCAGCGGATTTTAGAACGTATATTGTGTTCGAACATCATGAATTACCTCGAAGAAAACTGTGTACTGAGACACAGTCAGCATGGGTTTAGAAAACATCGTTCCTGTGAAACACAACTAGCTCTTTATTCACATGAAGTGCTGAGTGCTATTGACAAGGGATTTCAGATCGATTTCATATTCCTGACGTTCCAGAAGGCTTTTGACACTGTACCACACAAGAGGTGCGTAGTGAAATTGCGTGCTTATGGAATATTGTCTCAGTTACGTGACTAGATTTGCGATTTCATGTTAGAGAGGTCACAGTACGTAGTAATTGATGGAAAGTCATCGATTAAAACAGAAGTTTTGACGTTCCCCAAGGTAGTTCTATAGGCCCTTTGCTGTTCTGTATCTATATAAACGATTTGGGGAGCAATCTGAGCAGCTGTCTTCGGTTTGCAGATGACGCTGTCGTTTATCGAGTAATAAAGTCATCAGAAGATCAAAACAAACTGCAAAACGATTTAGAAAAGACATCTGAATGAATGGTGCAGAAAGTGGCATTTGACCCTAAATAGCGAAAAGTGTAAGATCACATGAGTGCTAAAAAGAACTCGTTAAACTTCGGTTACACGATAAGTCGGTCCAATCTAAAAGCCGTAAATTCAACTAAATACCTAGGTATTACAATTAACAGTTTAAATGGGAAAGAACACATAGAAAATGTTGTGGCTAAGGCTAACCAAAGGCTGCGTTTTATTGGCAGGACACTTAGAAAATGTAGCAGACCTACTAACGAGACTGCCTACACTAAGCTTGTACATCCTCTTTTAGAATACTGCTGCGCGGTGTGGGATCCTTACCAGATAGAACAGATGGAGTAAATCGAAGAAATTCAAAGTAAGCCAGCACGTTTTGTATTATCGCGAAATATGGGAGGGATTGTCAGAGAAATGATGCAGGATTCGGGCTGGAAATCATTGAAAGAAAGGCTTTGTTCGTTGTGACAGAATCTTCTCACGAAATTCTTATCACCAACTTTCTCCTCCGAATTCGAAAATATTTTGTTGACACCGACCTACATAGGGAGGAACGATCACCACCATAAAATATGGTAAATCAGAGCTTGTACTGAAAGATATAGGTGTTAATTCGTTCCTCGCGCTATACGAGAGTGGAATAATAGAGAATTGTGAAGGTGGTTCGATGAACCACTGCCAGGAACTTAAATGTGATTCGCAGAGTATCCATGTAGATGAAGGTGCAAAAAAAAGTTACAATATTTAGTTGCCAACTTCTAGAATCAGACACACACCATGATACCAGTTACGTTAAAAAAGCGTGTGATCACAATTAAGAGTTGAAAAACACTCGAAATTTACGAGATACGATGCCAAACAAAACTGTATACCCAACACAATGGAAAAAAGTCAAAGTTACAGTCAGAAGAAATGAAAACCCTGACACATGCACGCCTTCAGTAGTTTGTAATGTTTCAGGTCCCCAGTATGTGCATCATGTTAGACATGAAAGACATCACTGTTCTGTGGGAAAGGGTTTGACTGCTGGCGATATAATGGGACCCAGATACTACAGGGGTAGCTCATGCACCAGCTGTTATCACTGCGACTCAGTATGTAATGTCAGCCTGCAGTGATTAATGGCTGATGATGTGGCCATTTATGTGTGTGTCCTTCAGTCAATGGTGTTCTGCAATGCCATGTGACCAGATGTTGGGAGATGTAAAAATTTTCAAAAAGGCTCACCGCTAACATACTGGAAAATTTAAATCCATTTCCATCTTTTCAGACAGTATTTCCATTTGTGCAAGGCTTCATACAAGGTGCAGTGCCAAAAACACAGTCTTAGATTAAAACCATTTGCAAGTGTGTCATTCACATTCATTCATCAGTATGCAAATTTTTTCCCTTGATTGATGTGACATTGATTGTCGTTAATGAACAGTCATTTTCCACCTGATTAACATCCATACTAGACACCTAGTCAGAACATTGAAGCTTGCACTAGTTCTTGACTCATTGCGAATCAAACAAAAAAAAAAAAAAAATCTGTTTACTAGGTGAAATAAATTTATCATTTGCAAAGGTGAATGTGTTTGTAAAACAAAGAAAAGGCACTTACAGAGCTAAGATAATGGAAGACATTATTTCTCCTAATTAAATCTTAAATACTTGAACTTAAAAATTTTGAATTAAAACATGTAACATACATTTTTTATACATTTCATAAATTGTTGTAGATTATTGACTTGCAGCACTGTATTTTAAAAAGATTGTAACATGTGAAAGTGAAGTATTTTAGTTCTCATCTAAAAATTTTGGATCAAATCAGCAGTGACTCTGAATAACCATTATTGAATTTCCTCTGGTTATTTTCGTTTTAAACCACTTTTAACTCACCATTTCTTTCCTTCTGGTAGAATATTATAATTTTAAATCACTAACAGTTACTTAACATGTAATTTCTCATGCGCTTTTATAACTTCTGGCCTACAGTACTGGATTTATGTACATTTAAATATTGTTTCTTTGTTATATATGTATATATCTCAATATTTATTATTCTCCTCCTATCTTCAGATTGTCTCAGACTACTGGTGGGAGCTGTGGCATATCATGTGAGGAAACGTGTCACCGTGGACTGGTCCAGGATGAGTTGGTGGCAGACATGGAGAAGTCAACACACAAGTTTGGTACCTATACAGAAGATGTGACTGTTAATAAGGAATGCTCAGTTGCCACCCAATATGACTGTAATATGAGGGAAAAGGAATTACATGTATATACCTGTAATTTCTGTCAACAGAGCTTTCCTTCAAAATACAGATTCATAAAGCATGTGTTCATGCACATTGATGGCATGCAACCACCTTTGTATGTTTGTAAGTGGTGTGGTGAGGTATTTAACAGTAATGTTAGTTTGAAAAAACATTTGAGAATGAGTGAGAATTATCATGTCTTAACTGTTGCCAACCACGAAAGATACGACTATACTGATGAACATCAAAGCAGTATCTTCTTGAATAGTGAGCCAGAAGTTTTTGTCACAGAACTCAATGAGCTGAATCCATACAAGGAAACTGGGAAAGCTGCAAACAAGTCCTCTAATGACATGTGTAACATACACATGACAAATGATGCCGAGAAAACAAATGATTATGGAACTTTATGTACAACTGTTAATGTCAGTGCCCAGGTTGATCTACTTACTGCAAAAAAAACTGACAAACGTGGTATTTGTGGCAAATTGATTACTGTGTCAGGTGATCTGAAGAAAAAATCATTCCTGCACACTGTGAAAATACCTCACAAATGTGAGATTTGTGGGAAATCTTTTTCTAGATCAGGCGATCTCAACATACACACATTAAATCACACTGGAAAGAAACCCCACGAATGTAATATTTGTGGGAAATCTTTTACTATGGCATGGAAACTCAAGACCCACTCACTAATTCACACTGGCAAGAAACCTCACAAATGTGAGCTTTGTGGGAAGTCTTTTGCTTTCTCAGGCTATCTCAAGAAACATGAAGTAATTCACACTGGAAAGAAACCTCACAAGTGTACGATATGTGGGAATTCTTTTGCTGCGTCAAGCCATCTCAAGAGACATTCATTAATTCACACTGATAAGAAACCTCACAAATGTGAGATTTGCGGGAAATCGTTTGCCCAGCCAGGCACTCACAAGAGACACGTAATAATTCACACTGGATGGAAACCATACAAATGTGAGATTTGTGGGAAATCTTTTGCTTTGTCAGGCATTCTCAAGACACATGTATTAATTCACACTGGAAAGAAACCTCACCTATGTGATATTTGTGGGAAATCATTTTATAGGGCAGGCGATCTCAAGACACATTCTTTAATTCACACTGGAAAGAAACCCCACAGATGCCATATTTGTGGGAATTCTTTTGCTACGTCAAGCCATCTCAACAGACACACATTAACTCACACTGGAAAGAAACATCACAAATGTGAGATCTGTGGGAAATCGTTTGCCCAGTCATGCAATCTCAAGACACATTTATTAATTCACACTGGAAAGAAACCATACAAATGTGAGATTTGTGGGAAATCGTTTGCCCATTCATGCAATCTCAAGACACATGTATTAATTCACACTGGAAAGAAACCATACAAATGTGAGATTTGTGGGAAATCATATGCCTTGTCAGGCGATCTCAACAGACACGTATTAATTCACACTGACGTGAAACATCACAAGTGTGATATTTGTGGCAAATCATTTGCTAGATCAGGTGACCTCAAGAAACATGCATTAGAACACATTGGAAGGGGGCCTCACAAATGTGATATTTGTGACAAAAGCTTCACTCAATTGGGTACTCTCAAGACACATGCATTACTTCACATCAGAAAGAAACTGCAAGGAAGTGTTGGTTTTTACAAATAGATTTTTCTTGTATGTCCCCTTAAGGCCTATAAAATAATGGATGTAGCAGGGGGACAATAAATTGTAATGCCTGTGAAATAACATTAAAATGTGATAGGATTGTGAAAAAAGTGCAACAATGTGTGCTATAGAGTGGTAAGAGATAATGTGACAATATAAAAATCCATAGCTGCACTTGATATGGCAGGAAATTGTATTACTGAATACTCCAGAAACATGAATCAAATGTGTTTTTGTCATTAACAGTGCTGCATTTTCCTATCGATCCTGAGACAAGAAGATCTTGAATTGTGATAAATTCTTACCTTTGCCAGTAATCATAAGTACCATGCAATATTCAGTATAAGGCCAAGAAAATGTGATGACTTGCTTGCTTATTATTCCTAACATAGGCATTATGTAGTACTTGTAACTCTGCATTTTAGAATCAGTGAGAGCAAAAATATATTCATGGCACTTCCTTCACTCAGGCTAGTAAACTCATTACTGGAGAAACACGATTATGGCAATTATTTTACTCAGGTACGTTTTCTCAAGAGATCTGCTGTTTGTCATTAATAGTGTGTACATTAATGTTCTGTTAGTACTAATCCTGCATTAGTAAAAATAACAAATGTAACAACCTGATTAATAGCCTGTTTGTCCACCTGTGGAACACAACATAATGACAATTCTAAATGATATGGACTTGATACATCGCTTACATGTTTCTGGATGTATGTTGCACCAGTTGTATTCCACACGTTCAGATCAGCTAAATGGTGTGGTTGAGACATCAATGTTAGTTACCATGATATTTAGACCACTGTTGAGTCGTTCTGCACATGTGAAATTAACAGTTCCTCTGCTGAAAGATGCCTTCACCATTGGAGAGCACATCAGGCATGAAGGAATCTATGCAGTGGCAATAAAGATCATATAGTCTGCAACTGTCATGCCACCTTAGATTATTGCCAGATGTCCCTGAGGAGCCCAACTGACTGTGCCATAGCATAATGGACACTCCATCTGGTGCCACTCACTTAGATGATACCATATCTGGACTTTTCAACCGACCTGGTATAACACGAAATGTCACCCATCCTGACAGTTGACATTAGCATTGATCTTCACTCCAGCATCAACGATCCCTTGCCCACCGCAGTTGCAACTGAACATTTTGGTGGATTGGTATGGAAACATACAGTGACCATATGTTGCGGAACCTCACATTCAACAATGTACATTGGATTGTGTGTTGAAAAACGTGTGGCTGCTCCAGCACTGTTTTAGGTCATTAGATATGGCATATATTGCCACATGTCCAGCTGTACAGAGCAGGCAAGCTTCTGACCTCCAAGATTTGTGATGAAGTATAGATGTATTACATCTTTTCATAAGGTTATCTATTTATCACCTTTCTGCCAGTTTCCACAGATGTTCACAACAGTAGCATAGATCCAGCCAACTAGCCTCACCACTTTTGAGGCGCTAGTTCCCAACTGCAATGCTACTGTAACTTGTCCTTTGCTAAAGTCACTTATGTCATTGGATTTACACGCTCGCAACCCATCTAATTGGTGGAACAATTCCTTGTTAATCTCTGGTCTGCTTATATACTTATAAGGTGCTTACTGAATTATGTGCATACAACATATGGCATTCAGTCTCCTGATGGGCAGTGTTCATGACATTTTTGCTCATCAGTGCATCTTCACATGATAGGTCAGATGCAAAAATGTGTAATGTAACAAATTCATTGTGCTTGTTTGCCATTTAACCAGTGAATGACAGCTACGTTTCTTGTGAAATTTTCTTGTTTCACAAATTTCTGTACATAATTAAGAGATAATGTAGATAAGTGTTATGCACCAAAGCTCTTAAGTATTTGTTCAGCTTTTAATACTGTTTAAATTCTACACGAAATGAAATAGGTAAACAAACATTAGGTGTTCTGATTAGGTTCCAGTTATTTGTATACACAAGAACAACACTTGGGAGAGCTTAGAACGTGAGTAGTAAATATTTCTTGTGTTATATTCAGAGATGTTTTCATTGTGGATATATTTTGTAATTTGTGTAAATAAATCACTGTTTTGGAAATCTGGTCTTATGCTTCATTTTTTATTTCAGAACCATTGTTTTTATTTTTGATTTCCTACCTATTTGTTACTGGTGAAAGTGTTGTAGTATGTCCCATTATACATGCAAGAACTGGAGGTAGTTATAATTAAGTGATGTGCACTGTTCTCGTTTGCTACACTTTCGTAATGACACTTTTAGTGATGTGATTACATTTTATTCCATCTTTCTCATGAGAGGACATCCACAACTGCTGTATCGGTTATTCATAATAGGCAACATCCACATACATCTGTATCAAATATTATTTTCCAATAAAAAGAAAGAAAAACCAGGTCTCTAAACAATAGCCTTATATTCAGATGAATCTGAAAATATGCTACTAAGTGTGGCGACTATACGTATTATGAATCTCTAAGAAAAACAGTAAAATTCGTAGTAACATGTTAAAATTGGTACACAATATGGACTGAATATCTATATGTGTCAGCTAAAGATGGGTCATATAGCATTTCCCTGGTACACAAGATGTAAACAGAAAATATATTCAGTGGTTGTGTGGAAAACCATCCAAAGATCCAAATCTACATAAACACAGTAGATACCTATAAATTAAAGAGTGTAACAGCACCTAATAAAATCATAACCTAAGCTAATCATGACAGAATAAACTATTGTACAAGAATTGTAAAGTAAGTCAACTGTAGGATGTGGATCCAGGAGTACATGGAAATCAAGCATATTGTTTAAAAAAACAATGGATAATACTTTGAAACAACTGGTGTTTACATCAGAACTTTACCTCTAAGGCCACTAACAGACTGAGGGGCATAGTGTTGGAGAATGGGATGGAAGGGCACCTCTGTTCAGATTTAAAGCTGGTTGCCAAAGTGAGCCCAATTGATCCCGATTATATTCTATGGCCCCATGTGACTGTTGACAGTTGTCTGATTGGTTGCTGGATGATTTTCTAGAAGCTTTTCCTCACTAGCGATGCTTCTCGGAAGTGTCACCTCACCAGCATCCTCACTGTCAGAATGGTATGGATGTGAACAAGGTGTATGCAGTGGTAACTGGTACAGAACCAACCTCTGCCTAGCCACAGCTGTGCAGTGAAACGTATTTCACAAAGTGCTTTCCACTCAGTTTGTCAGTCTACAATACACACTTCATTCACTCTACATAGCAGCAGATTTAACTCAATAATATTTGTAAGATAGTAGGACAATTCTGCGGGTTCTGGCTCAGCAGCTCACTTTCTGGCTGGACCTTCAGTTTCGCCAGAAACCGAGCTAGTTCCCCAACCAAACTCGCATAGCACTGCAGAGTGGTACTGTGAATGGATGTTCACAGGATGAACAGTGTCTGTAATGCAGTGAAGGATAATTAAATCAGTGTGAAAAGACAGAGATGGTAGTACACATTGTCTGGTCGTTTGTACTTGCATGCTGCAAGGCAATTGCAACAGGGTACCAAGGTTCTATGGCTTCGAAATCGAGATGATTGATCAGCAGTATTTATAGCGTATTCACAGGAGCTAGTTGTCTTGAAACTTTGCACAAGTTTAAAAGTTTAATACTCTTTCGAAAAAAAATAGAGATGATTTATGTTGAGTAGGGCTGAATATTGAGAGGACTGAATTCACTGCCTGTTGTGTTTGGCATGCTTTTAGAAAGAACAGAAGACGTTATAGCCTAGCATATTGCAGAATGAGGTCAACAGTTGGCTAATGTGTATGATTTACTGTAGTTGTGCTAATTCTATACTTTGATGGGAAACCAAGTATGAGTTTCTATCCCCACTTTTCCGAAAATGTAATGAGAATGAAACCACATTTTGGAAGTGTCAGTTATGTAAACTGGCATGAATATGGAGATGTTAGATTTAGGACAAGGATGTCAAAATAGGAGCCAGTAGACCTACCCAGTAGTGATAGATTAGATTAGATTTACTTTCATTCCAATTGATCCGTAGTGAGGAGGTCCTCCTGGATGTGGAACATGTCAGAAAAACAACAATACATGACAAATATTTACAACTAAAACAAATAAAGTAATGTACCATTCCACAGGTCCCAAGTGGAATGATCGTCATTTTTAATGAACACTAAGAGTCATTTTACAAATACTAATGCACTGAATTTAAAATAAAAAACGTTTTTTTATTTATTTATAAGGTAATAAACATGTAATACAACTACTGTAATACTTATTTACAATGAACACATTACTGCACTGAAATGGTGCAGAAGTTAGATTATATTTACACACACACACACACACACACACACACACACACACACACAAATTTTCAGTGAACACATTACTGCACTGAAATTGTGCAGAAGTTATGTTGTACTTATATACAAATCAGTTGGTTTTACTAAGAAATTCATCAATGGAGTAGAAGGAGTTGGCCACCAATAAATCCTTTAGGCTTCTCTTAAACTGAATTTCATTGGTTGTTAAGCTTTTTATGGCTGCTGGCAAGTTATTGAAAATGTGTGTTCCTGAATAATGCACACCTTTTTGTACAAGAGTAAGTGACTTTAAATTCTTGTGAAGATTATTCTTATTTCTAGTATTGATTCCATGAATTGAGCTGTTGGTTTGAAAAAGTGATATATTTTTAATGACAAATTTCATTAAGGAATAAATATACTGGGAAGCTGTAGTTAGTATCCCTAGTTCCCTAAACAGGCTTCTGCAGGATGTTCTTGAGTTCACACCACATATAATTCTTACTGCACGTTTTTGTGCCCGGAAAACTTTAGCTTGGCTTGATGAATTACCCCAAAAAATAATCCCATATGACATTATGGAATGAAAGTAAGCATAGTATGCCAGCTTTTTCATTTTTATATCCCCTACGTCTGACAAAATTCGCATTGCAAACAGAGATTTGTTAAGACGCTTCAGCAGTTCTGTGAGCTATGGGAAAGAATAGAGGGCTTAGCTGTTGGGAAAATGGCCAAACCGGCTTCAGTTGTCGGTAACGAAATTAAAGTTCAGAGTATTGGTTACATTTATAATTATAGTGTATTAAAATATAACGGCTGGTGCAATAAGAATGCTAGGTGAAATAGGAAGGGAATCATGATGAACTGTCCAAGATCATTATGACATGTTGTGCACCATACAGGGTAGCCTATGTAACGAAATGAAAACAGGTTTTCACAATAGTCAATTTTTCAAAGGGGTTGGTCCATGCCAGTCCTAATTAAAATACATGATAAAAACAGATGGCAGAACATGACAATATGAAGTTGAAAACAGAAACACATTAACAGGAAAAGACATGAGATATTCCACTACAATTACTGCAACTCACATTTAATCATTAAGGGAAGCAAAAGGAAGGGCAAGAACTTGTTGCTAGATGAATCGGACATTTTTCGTCATCTCATCAGCCTACCAAGGTGTAATGAACTTACGAGTGGTAGGAATCGACGTAAGTGTGCTGCTGCCATACAAGATTTTTGTCATGATGCCATAGAATTTTATTCTGCTGCTATAAAAGTGTGTCAAAGCTAAAGATGGTAAAGGAATGTGAAATCAGCAGAGACGCCGATAGATATGTGAGGTAAGTAAATGAGTTAAAAGAGGTGAAGCATTTAAAGTTTTTCTCAGTGATGCAGCGCTGGCCAGTAGTACATTATAGGTGTGGAAGGCACTGGGGTGTGTCCAGCTGTGTAGCTATTTATAGTGTACTACATGCAAATGCATAATGTGGCACATATAAGTGGAAATGAAATGGCACAAAAGTAACATCTATCAACAATGTATCCAGATACACTGCTATTTTGGTTAGTGACAGATGGGAAAGCACAGAGCAGTTGAGCAGATTGCATGAAGCGCTCTAAATCTTTCCGTAAAAGGAATTGTGGTCATCAAATGAGTTTGCATTCATGGCATCAAAATAGCAGAGCCTAACTGGCAGGTAAAAGACATTGCTGGAGGGATAAATGCACAAAATTGTGGGTTAGTGAGCATTTAATTAGAGTATGAGCGTAACTGATAACATTGGTGGCGGGCACATTGGGAAAAGAATTCATATTTCTTCTTGAAGGAGTGAGCAAGGATGAAATTGGTGTGGTACCAGGTGCATCAGCCAGGAACTGCTTGATAAATTTGATTCTGTACTACTGAATGCCACCGACGAGTAATGCAGGACAAGTGTTCATGAGCATCAAATGGAGGCCCCTGTATTATTATAAAAATGTACTAAACAGATAGATACGAAAGTGTTCAAACCTAAAACAATGTGGAACTTTATTGCCTGTGTACACATAGTATTCAAAGCAGTGTCAGTGGTAGGTGAAACATTATGAGTCATAATAACATGGTAGTGTAGGAATTAGAGATAGTTACCCACTCAAGGAACCCTCTGTAAGTGTCTAAGAGCAAAGGTTGTTTCATAGGTGTTTGTGTTGTGTGTGGATGGAGCCACTACAACCCTAATTGAGGTACTGTAGTTCTCAGTGTGCAAGTGGGGCACACATGTTTTTGTGTGACAGCCAGATGACAGATGGTAGAATGGGCCATAGTACAAAGTGGTATGACCAGACCAGGGTCTCTGCGATCGCTAATCGCACCGTAATAAGAGGACGCCCCTGGAGGAACCAGAAGGCCAAGCAACATCCTCCTGTCTCATTTGCGTGTGGTAGACGTTGAAAGACACTAACTACGTATCTAGCGAGTCCCATTGGTTCCTTTCATGTACAAATTGTAGAGTGGTTTATGATATGGAATAAACTGGATAGCTGTACATCGAACAAGGCATATCACATTTCTCACACTATATCACTGTTTAATGGTCTTACATCCTAATGTTAAATGTAAGTGGTTGTATAGAAAGACAGTGTAAGAGATAGCAATACTATTATCTTTCAAATTAGGATGCACACTGGAAGCAGTTCTAAACTTGCTGTCTGCAAGGGTGTGGTTGCTTAGTGAACCATTCAATGTGGGATAGTTTGCATAGTGGTTACTAAAAGCAGGAACGTTTGTGTGCACTCCTGAGAACACGGTTAGTATCGTTCCGGCAGATGTAGCTGTCCATAGAACACTCGTCTTGAATGGGTGGTATGAAGGACAACATTTGGTCACCAAGAATATTGAAATAAACGTCCTGATTTATAATCACAGTAACGTCAATCAGTGGGTCCAAACTGCGGTATGAAAAACATCATCATAACATCACAGAAGCGTCTGCAACCTGAATTGGGCCCTCAGCACAGGCTGGGTTAAACAGCCCAGTGGACTGTCAGTGGCCTGGACTCCTCACATCATTTGAAAAGAGACAAAACGGCGACACCTCGTACCACACCACACGCGCCTCCCCTCCAGTCAGCCACTGGACAGTTCCTGTGCTGTCTGGCCCACTGGAGACGTGCAGCGTTATGTGCCACTGTGAGCAATGGCCTTCTTAGAGGTACCGAACTCCACATCTCCTCTGCATGCAGCTCCCTACAAAATGTTCGCTTGGAAACTGGTTGAGATGGAATCCAATTTGCAAACTGTTGTATTTAGAATCAAAGCAGACACGTAAAGTATTCTACTGGTCTAAAATTCTCGCTTCAGTGGCCTTCAGAGATAGCCATCTTGTACATGGCTGCAACAGTTTACGAATTTTGTCACCTAGAACTTCTGTAATTCATGCAGTTGATCATGTCACCAAGTACTAGCTTTAAAATGGTTACGAAAGTTCCTACCTTGGTCTTCACAATGTCTGGAAGGACATTACAAGCTTCACTGACACATATGTAAAGACAGTGACATACGCATCTGAGAATACTAATGCAGGGCATTTGTCAGTTAAATGTATATGCTGAGTGGCTAGGGCCTCCCGGTGGGTAGATTATTCGCCTGGTGCAGGGCTTTTGAGTGGACGCCATGTCGGCGACTTGTGCGTCGATGGGGATGAAATGCTGATGATAATAACAAAACAACACCCAGTCCCTGAGCAGAGAAAATCTCCGACCCAGACTGGTATCGAACCCAGACCGTTAGGCATGACATTCTGTCGCACTAACCACTCACCTACCAATGGCGATCATTTGTCACTTAACCGAATAGCAACAGCGTTTCTTGACCCCACCATATAATTACAACCAGTAGAAGCAAATCTTATAATACTGTTTTTAGAAAGATTGTACTCAGAGAATGAAAGCAATAGATTAGAATAAAGATTTTTACTTGTGTACCTTCGTTTGCCTTATCATATTCACCCGGCTTAAAAATTTCACGAACATAACAAAATTTTTTTTCAATTTTGTGTCCTTATCCAAATATCCCACCACAACACACGACGCTTTTAACAGATTGCGTGTCTGTTGACTCCTCAGTAAGAACACTGAATTTTCTATGTCTCAGCTTTTCTACAAGTTCGTTCTTTGTTGTCATCACGTTCCTTACGATGTGGCAACATTTAATGCGACGAAAATAATATATCGTCGCCGACTTTAGAATCAGGAAAGCAAGCATGAACTACGCCCTCTAGATGTTCTACAACAATAATAGGAAGACTCTGTTTTGCCACAACAATGTGAGCCTGATTATTTAAAGATGCACCATTTGTAGCTGATTTCACAAATTTTATATGACACCACCTTCATTTCATTGAAATGATTTTCAGTTTTAAAATGTACCTTAACATATCCCAATTCAGTCCCAAAAGCTACGTTACAGATTATACACGTAGCTCTTTCTGAGTTCGATTCATCTGTGCACAACCAATCTTTACATTCACGATTAGTTTCCCACACTTTCCTGTATTTTTATTTCGGAATCTTATACATTCCTGGAAATGGAAAAAAGAACACATTGACACCGGTGTGTCAGACCCACCATACTTGCTCCGGACACTGTGAGAGGGCTGTACAAGCAATGATCACACGCACGGCACAGCAGACACACCAGGAACCGCGGTGTTGGCCGTCGAATGGCGCTAGCTGCGCAGCATTTGTGCACCGCCGCCGTCAGTGTCAGCCAGTTTGCTGTGACATACGGAGCTCCATCGCAGTCTTTAACACTGGTAGCATGCCGCGACAGCGTGGACGTGAACCGTATGTGTAGTTGACGGACTTTGAGCGAGGGCATATAGTGGGCATGCGGGAGGCCGGGTGGACGTACCGCCGAATTGCTCAACACGTGGGGCGTGAGGTCTCCACAGTACATCGATGTTGTCGCCAGTGGTCGGCGGAAGGTGCACGTGCCCGTCGACCTGGGACCGGACCGCAGCGACGCACGGATGCACGCCAAGACCGTAGGATCCTACACAGTGCCGTAGGGGACCGCACCGCCACTTCCCAGCAAATTAGGGACACTGTTGCTCCTGGGGTATCGGCGAGGACCATTCGCAACCGTCTCCATGAAGCTGGGCTAGGGTCCCGCACACCGTTAGGCCGTCTTCCGCTCACGCCCCAACATCGTGCAGCCTGCCTCCAGTGGTGTCGCGACAGGCGTGAATGGAGGGACGAATGGAGACGTGTCGTCTTCAGCGATGAGAGTCGCTTCTGCCTTGGTGCCAATGATGGTCGTATGCGTGTTTGGCGCCGTGCAGGTGAGCACAACAATCAGGACTGCATACGACCGAGGCACACAGGGCCAACACCTGGCATCATGGTGTGGGGAGCGATCTCCTACACTGGCCGTACACCACTGGTGATCGTCGAGGGGACACTGAATAGTGCACGGTACATCCAAACCGTCATCGAACCCATCGTTCTACCATTCCTAGACCGGCAAGGGAACTTGCTGTTCCAACAGGACAATGCACGTCCGCATGTATCCCGTGCCACCCAACGTGCTCTACAAGGTGTAAGTCAACTACCCTGGCCAGCAAGATCTCCAGATCTGTCCCCCATTGAGCATGTTTGGGACTGGATGAAGCGTCGTCTCACGCGGTCTGCACGTCCAGCACGAACGCTGGTCCAACTGAGGCGCCAGGTGGAAATGGCATGGCAAGCCGTTCCACAGGACTACATCCAGCATCTCTGCGATCGTCTCCATGGGAGAATAGCAGCCTGCATTGCTGCGAAAGGTGGATATACACTGTACTAGTGCCGACATTGTGCATGCTCTGTTGCCTGTGTCTATGTGCCTGTGGTTCTGTCAGTGTGATCATGTGATGTATCTGACCCCAGGAATGAGTCAATAAAGTTTCCCCTTCCTGGGACAATGAATTCACGGTGTTCTTATTTCAATTTCCAGGAGTGTATTTAAACACGGTCGCTGTTGATTTATTGGGAGTAGTAGCACAACTATCACTGTCTACTGTTTCCAGTGACACCATTTTGCACAAGTTAACGCTTTATACGAGTACATCGCTCACTGTCTTCAGCTGAGCCTGTTAGTTAACTGTAATCGATTTCACTTTTGCGCGAGCACTGTGCAGGATGCGAAGCGTTCAATACGGTAAATTCCTCAGGGAATAACCTAAGCTGACGTACGCAGTTGCAGCATAATGAAACAGGGGCATCCCACAGTGCGACAGGTTGGCATATAGGTTGCTCAAAATTGTATTTGTGAAATAAATTGAAAAAAATTAAATAAACCGTAAAAATTAAAATAAGAAAAATGAAAACTCAAGAAAAGTAAGTGTTTAAAGACCGTACAATAGATGTGTGATCCGAAGAGTGGATCCTATGTTCGTTGCACCATCTTAAATTTTCGTACGTGTGCAATCGAGATCGTAAGGTTGGAAAAACTCCACGCCAGCAACAAAATTTAACTGTCACTGGACTTATATTCAGTGCACATTATTGATCATATGAAATGTACACCCTAATACGCTTACGAGAAACAAGACTTCCGGTCACGTGATATTCGTGTGAGCTCACCAACTTTTAACTATTGTAAATAAGCAATTTATTCTGCAAACATTCAGCTTTGCCTGAATGGGTGTAAAATCAGGTTATTCGTGGCCATGGAGAAGGTCCAAGCCCTTCCCTTGATAAAATACGATAAAAAGATGAGTGGTTGTGACGTGGGAACCACGAAGACAACACTATGTGTGTGCTCTGCGACCGCCCCCAAGAAAATCGTACCAGCTGGTGAACTCTGTGTCGCTCACACCATGTTGATGAAGGACAAACATGTGCCAAGGACTTGACTATGATTAAACTGAAGCTTTAATGAAAGTGTGTTTGTCGAAGAAGGAAAATAAATGTACCTATCAATTTTTCTTTCCGGGGTGTAAAGGCTGAATGACGACTCACAACGAAACAACGGCTTGCACTGATGTCATTCAGGGGGCACTGTAATAACCCTTTTTCTAATAAACTGTGTTTTTTGTAAAACGCTTTTATTAAGATTGTGACCATAGAATCGATGTTCATGATTGTATTATCTGTGTAGTAAAGGACGACGCAGTCTTCAAATCATTTGAGAGCAGCTAGGAGAGTCCTGGGTGTTCGCACTTGTCTTTCTGCTGTCCACTTCCATAATGTCAACACCGCGGCTTGCAGTTGTAGTAATATTACAATATACTAGCTTATCTTGAGTTACTTATGTGCTGTTTTATTATAAATACACCAGTACACGTGTTTAATTCCATTACTCATTGTGTCACAAATTTAAATTTGCAGCAGTTCTAGGAGGGAAGACACAACATTTCGATGTGGTACTGATCCGTCACTGGCATGATTTTATTACTAATTTAAAATGTCCTTCTTATTCATTACATGTGCGGCATCTTCAGTCGTTCAGAAAAGAGCGACTACCAAACCGCGATATGCAAATCACAATTCCTAAAATTCAGTCTGTCCACTTTCTCTGTTGTGCACCCTCATTCTGGTAGCGAAATTCTAAAATATTTCATTTGTCGAAGGTGGAAGCGACAACTTATATCTTCTGTAGCTATTTGTGATTCTAATACTGGATTCCCCATGTTCTCGCTACCGACTTCTTTCTGTTTGTCTATTACACCATAACACAAAACCTTCTCCACATAGAGGCCTTCACTGTACACTTTCCACTTATCCGCTCTCTCCTCTCCATTTAAGACTGGAATCCCCATTGCACTCGTAATGTTAATGCTGTTCCTTTTAATTTCCTCGATGGATATTTTGACTTTTCTGTATGCTGAGTCAGTCCTTCTGACAATCATAGATCCATTTTTGGTTTACTTCACATTTCATGCAGCCATTCCATCTTAGATTTCTTGCATTTTCTATTTACTTCATTCCTAAATGACTTGTATTTCTATATTCCTGAATTTCCTTTCGTTAACCAGCTGAAGTTTTTCTTCTGTTACCCATGGTTTCATCTCGGTTACCGTCCTTGTGGCTATGTTTCTCTTCCCAAATTGTGTAGTTCCTCTTTGTATAAACGTCCATTCCTCTTCAACTGAACCGCCTTCTGAACTTTTCATCAGCACTGTAATTATAGCCTCAGAGAACCTCAACTGCATATCATTATTCCTTAGTATTTCTGTACCCCAGTTCTTAGAGAAATGTTCCTTCCTGACGAATCTGTTAAACTTCAGCCTACTCTTCGTCGTTACTAAATTTTGATCTCATCTACATCTGCTTCTGGGTGTACCTGATTCTAATTCTGGATCTCATATCTCTTTTCTGATTTCGGGATCGCTGCCTGGCCATGATGTCGTCTAACTGGACTCTTTCCATATGTCCTGGTCTTTTCCAAGTACAGGCCTACCTCTACCACTCGTAAATATTGAACAGAGCTTCGCTATTACTAGCTGAAATGTATTGAAGAACTCGATTAGTCTTTCTCCTCTCTCATTATTACTGCCGAATCCATATTGTCCCATAACATTTTCTTCTGCATTCCAATACACGTGAATATTAGGTTTTTACCTTCCCTTCCACACTGAATTACTATTTCAAAGCCGGCTGGTGTGGCCGAACGCTTCTAGGCGCTTCAGTCTGGAACCGCGCGACCGCATCGGTCGCAGGTTCGAATCCTGCCTCGGGCATGGATGTGTGTGATGTCCTTAGGTTAATTAGGTTTAAGTAGCTCTAAGTTCTAGGGGACTTATGACCTCAGAAGTTAAGTCCCATAGTAGTCATAGCCATTAGAACTATTTTTGAACTAGTTCAAAACCCTTCTCCATATCTTCATCTTCTGCTTGCGACATCGCCAAGTACACCTGTAGTGTTGTTCTTTGTTTGCTGTCGATTCTGATAAGGAAAATCATAACACTGACTGTTCACAGTACCTCACTCCATGGTCTGTCTTCCTATTCATGACGATCCCTACTCCTGGTATACAATTTTTATGCTGCTGTTGCTATTACCATAGAGTCGACTGGCCTGAAATCCTTTCTTCTTTCCATTTCACTTCACTGACGCATACTATATCTCGATTGAGCCTTAGAATTTAATTTTTCAGATCTTCTAGTTCCAGTGTCATGTTCAGTCTTCTGACACTTCATGCACCGACTCGTAGAATATTACTCATTCATTGGTTAATCAATCTCTTTCTTATTGTCATCTCACCCTTGGCAATCCCCTCCAGGAGATTCGAATGGGGACTAGTTCGAAATATTTGCCAATTCAGAGACAGGCATGACACTTTTTCAATTACAGGTGCTATGTCCTGTCGATACACATTATGTGTCTTTATGACAGTGGTTTCCATTACCTTCGCCTCTTCATGCTGTTATTAACTACTGATTCTTCCGCCTTACAGGGGCATGGCCCCACCCATAGGGTAAGGGAGGGCCCTGAACCGCCATCCCCTCTCCACTGTCTTTGACACGGCCATTGGCTAAGCGAGGCTGAATTGACTTCTTATGCCAGAAGTCTTCAGCTGCCATTGCTGATGATTTTTATTCAAAAATTAAGCAGAGCTAAGGTTAGAACCGGCGACCCTGGACATTTTGGTAACTACTCCAAGACACTATTTCACTATTTTTGTAATCTTATTTTGGGAGGCTTAAGAGTGCTTATTAAGCTAAGGGTTTTGGAGCTACTGACTACTTTTCTCTTGCTTTTGCTTTTTAAGCAGGTCTAGAAATGAGCTAGGCGGGATTAGATCCTGTGTTCTACCGCTTCGTAGCTAAACTGTCGACGCCTTTTACTACTTTCAAAAATTCCTTAACACATTTGTTACAAAAGGATTAAAAAAATCAAAGTTAATTGGACATGGCACTGCCACTTTCCCTTTCCGGCCTTTCTTTTTTCTTTTTTAAAATTGAAAAGAGACCAACAATGTCAAAAGATCAAAAGATGGAATAGACTGCGGATTGATGTACCTGAACAGGGGCCACGCCGGCCGAGCGGTTCTAGTCACTTCAGTCGGAAACCGCACTGCTGCTATGGTCGCAGGTTCGAACCCTGCTTCGGGCACGGATGTGTGTCACGTCCTTAGGTTAGTTAGGTTTAAGTAGTTCTAAGTCTAGGGGACTGATGACCTCAGATGTTTAGTCCCATAGTGCTCAGAGCCATTTGAACCATTTTTTGTGCAGGGGCCATGACGAGATTACAACAAGGACTGATAGCCTTGCCGACAAAATACGAGGCTCAACATATTGGCATAGAAGCCGCTATGTTATGCAGTCACTGAGACTTTATACTGGCGCATCAACAAGCGCCGGCACAAAGACGAAGATCACAGGACCAAAGAAGGTGGTGAGATGACGTCAGCCAATAGCCCACAGACAAGGACCGCAGCACGGCAGGAACACCCTCTAGCCAAAGAGAATATGAGTGCCGCTGCTGCCGGCCTTGGCTGGACAGTATTCTCACAGTACTAGGAGGCAACTACGGCAGCAGTGGCGAGTGATCCGCATCAGTTGCCTACATGGACCTAGTATATAGCAAACGACTTTGATTATTTGCATGACGCCCATCGCTTGCGACACCATTGTAAATTTAAAGTTAAGTACTGTCAATCTTCTTATTTGTAATTAAAACTATTAATGTGATTTGCTTGAATTGTTGTATAGCACTCCAAGGACACAGCATCTTTTAGGCACCCTGTACGAGACGAGTGGGTAGGACTCGACATTTTGCAACGAGGTCTTACAACTGAACTCCATGCCTGATTACTTTGGAATTTTTTGTGTTTTTGCCAGCGCCTTAATTGCCACTTGCATTTACTTTGCTGTACTGCTTATGTGATTAAACAGTTCCTTGTTAGTTTTGCAAGGCAGGGTTTTCAGGTGGGCATTGAAGAAATTTTCTTTATTTTTTTGCTTGCTTACCTTGTCTGTTTGTTGCATTTATGTCTTCCAACATGCCCACCCCACCTGTCCCACACCCTACTCAGGCGCCACAGCCACAAGCGTCAGATGCCACACAGCTAATACAAATGTTTCAGTTCCAGTCGCAGCAAATCTCCATGTTCCTCAACATGGTGCAGCAGCTATGCCCAACGCCACACGCCCAATGGAACAGGCGCCGCCTACTGCAACTGCTATACCACCTTTCCAACAGTTTAGTGAACAAAAAGAGGAATGGCTCGAGCGGTTGTGCCAATCTGAGCCCATCTCCTCGTTCACGGCGTACCAGATACTGTGAAAAGCCATTATCTGTTATCAGTGGTAGAAAGTGCAGTGTTCCGCCTAATCACAAAACTTTTCCCTAACGCCACTCCGAGAGATCTGTGTTACAAACAATTGAGAGTGTCACTATGATGACCAACAGGTGAATGTGATAGCAGCTAAGTATCAACTATTTAATTCCAAAAAACTGTCAGAACAAACTTATCGCGAATTGGTAACAGATTTGCGGGGTACAACAAAAAAAATGCCATTTCAAATGGGCTTGCTGTGCTTTATATTCAGATGTTACGTTGCGTGATGTGATCGTGCACAATGTACCTGATGTCAAACTCGGACAACAGATTTTGAAACAGTCTGATACATCATTTCAGCAGGTAGTGTGATTCAGGTGCCTTGTCGGCTCATAAATTTGAGCAACCAGCTATGTGTCAGGTTGAGCCCCTTAGTTGCGATCGGCCCATTAAGCGGCAGCAGCAGCTCGCCACGCTGAGTAAACAACATTCCACACCGCGTAAGCAGTTCGCTACACAGGTGAACAAAATTAAGTGTTGCCCTCGGTGTTATTCATAGCACAAACACCAATACTGCGCCTTCCGAAAAGCTTATTATTACGCTTGTGGTAGGAAAGGACATGTACAATCCGTATGTTTGCAACGAATCAAATGTAAGAATTCGGCCCACTCACAAAAGTCTGGTCACAGGGCCCATGCCATAAATGCAATATATTCGAAGCCTGCAACATGCATTAGAAAAACTAGCAAGCATGCAGTTTCTTCAGTGATATGCCAGTCAAGCAAACGTTTCGTTCAGTTACTTACTTGTGAGAAACATGGAAAATTTCATTGGACACAGGTGCCTCTGTCACGTTGTTCAATCGTCACACGTATGAACTGTTAGGCTTCCCACGCCTGTCCCAAACAAGCACAGAACTGATGGCTTAGAATTTGCAAGACATTCCCTTTCTCAGTACATGTATGTTGCCTGCCACGTATCGCTCTCATATGCGAAAAGTGACTTTTACAGTGCTACAATCACGCGAGTGTGAGAAACTATTTGGTCTTGATTCTTTTGATTTGTTTGGCTTTAACATTCAGGGCAATGAGTTGTCAGTGTCTGCATTCAATGCAAAAGACAGTGTAGCCAGCTTGATAAGAGAATTCCCGGAACTCTTTTATGAAGTATGAGGCAACGCTAACAATTTCTTTGCACATATTACTCTCAAAGACAATGCTCAGCCCAAACTATGCCGGGCCAGAACTGTTCCCATTGCATTACGGAACAAAGACGCTGCTGAACGTAAGGAATTGCAAGATAACAGAGTTATTGCGCCCGTATTAGCTAGCCAATGGGCAAATCCACTGGTTTTGTTTCCCAAACCTTCACATTGCATTCGCCTCTGTGTTGACTCTGAACCTACAGTCAACCCACAGATTGTAATTGATACTTATCCATTGCCACGCCCAGAGGATCTCATGGACAAATCAGGAACTGGACGCTACTTTTCAAAAATTGGTTTTCACGATGCATATCTCCAGATACCGCTCGATGAAGAATCTCAAAAAGTGTGTGTAGTAAATACTCATTTGGGTTTGCTTAAATATTTGTGTTTGCCTTTTGGCGGTGCTTCCGCACCCGCATTTTCCAATGGTATTTGGAACAGCTGACTACACAAGTGCCAAACTGTTCAAACTATTTGGACGATATTCTCGTAGCAAGACGTACACCTGAAGAACATAATGCAAATTTATGTGCTTTGTTTCGTGTGTTTTCCGATGCAGGACTTAAGTGTGGACAAGTGTGATTTTTAAAACTTCAAGTCAAGGTGTCCGTCCTATTCAGTGGCATTTGTTAGCCATACGAGATATGCCAGTCCCTCGCAATATCATAGAATTGCAGTCTTAGGCAAATGCACTATTATATTTGGTTCATACCGAATGCTGCACAAATCGCGGCTCTATTGCATCGCTTGCGTCGCAAGAATTCCCCTTTGTTTGGACAGATGAGTGCCAAGTAGTTTTTCCAAGACTTAAAGGTGCATTGCTCAGTGATCTATGTTTAGTTCAATTTGATGGTGACAAATCAGTTGCATTGTTGAAAGTGGACGCTTCCTCTTACAGAATCGGTGCATTGCTTTTCCACAGAATTGGTGATAACGGCAGGCCTATTGCTTTCTCATCAAAAGTGTTATCCAAAGCTCAATATAACTATTCACAAATTGAGAAAAAAGCTTTGGCTATTGTGTACGATGTCACCAAATTCGATCACTATTTGTAAGTGTGGCAGAAAATTCTACTTAGTAACGGACCACAAGCCTTTGCAGTTCTTGTTTCATCTGACGAAATCTGATCCTGTACGAACTTCCCAAAAATTGCAACTATGGGCTTTGTTGTTGTGTCAATACCAGTACGTGACTGTGTATCGTCCGACAGCTAAACATTGTAACGCGGACGCACTTTCTTGCCTTCCGATTGGCCCTGACACAGACTTTGACGCTTCAGGTGCATCTTCCTGTCACATCGATGCCCAGGATTCTGAATTGCTTCAGTCTTTTCCGCTGAACTATAAGAAAACTGCACAGGCCACTGAAGCTGATTCAGATTTGAACATTTTGCCAACATAAATTCGCACATCTTGGCCTCGTTCCTTGCATAGCATAAAGAACTCTGTAGCACGCCGATACTTTGCCCGTCGGCGTAGCCTCGCTGTACATAAAGGTGTGATTCTTGTTCACAATGACAGTGGACAGTCACGAGTGTTGATCTCTAAAGTGTTGAAAAAATGTGTTGCAGTTACTTCACCAAGGATACTGGGTAATCGTTCGTACGAAACAGCTAGCACGTCGACACTGTACTTGGTAGATTATGGTTCAAATGGTTCAAATGGCTCTGAGCACTATGGGACTTAACATCTGAAGTTATCAGTCCCCTAGAACTTAGAACTAACCTAAGGACATCACACACATCCATGCCCGAAGCAGGATTCGAAGCTGCGACCGTAGCAGCAGCGCGGTTCCGGACTGAAGCACCTAAAACCGCTCGGCCACAGCAGCCGGCGACGTTCATTTAAAGGAGAGGTTCGAATAATGGCACAAACAATGACACTGAAATCGGCTTTCTTGCGGCAAAACCCCGACACATGGCATATGAGTGCGTCAGTTGGTCACTGGATGTCACTGCAGCTTGGATAAGCAAATTTGGCAAGACCTTGTTTTCGTCAGATGAGGATGAAGCGTCTTCCAGTACCTCCAACATAAAGCCATGGCTAACTGCTCGAACGCCTTGTGAAAATCTACAAAAAGCCAAAACGCTAGGAACATAAGCAGCAATGGCCACTGGTATGACATCATGACATTCAGCTACTGGGGTCAGAATAGAATAACCATGGATACAACTCTGATGGCCAGCAACTACTTTCTCCAGTAACAAAGGCAGCCGACTATTCACCGCCCTCGCCAAATTCTTGTAATTAAAATTTGATGAGGTAATTGGCTGAAATTTGTCAGTTGCTACCTGACTAAAACTTTTACGATTGAACACAATTCTGCTCTTTTCAAACGAATCGGGCACAAACCCCCTCTCCACACTTCGTCCATAAGCAGTTTAATGGTGGTAACCAACGAAGGCGAAAAACGCTCATAAAACTCCTTTGGCAGGCTATACAAACTCGGCCAATCACGAGGTGACAACCTGACAATAAGATCATGGACATCGTCGCATTGAAAAACATCTAAAAACACAGCATTATGAGCTGGTCCAAGTCTATGATCCACAGGCTGGACGAGAAATTGAATGACATATAGACGTTAGTGTGTATTTCGTTCAGGCTAACATAGAAATTGTGCAGAGCACGCAACATGTCGTGTTGTACCGTCACAACATTGCCGTCCTCGGTCTTGAGGGACGTGATACACGTGCATCAATGACGAGTCTGATGTCGAATCAGATGATAAAGAGAAGGCAGTTCATACACTGCTTTTGACCGTGATTTGGAACGCCTGCTTAACCCTCCCACTTGACGCTGCTTTAATAGCGAGAATTGCACCTTTACACGCCTGACGTCTGAAATTCGTAGCAGAGAATGATGCGCATTTTCACAAAGCTCACATAAGAGAGACTAGTAAAGTTCTTGCGCCGTCCGAAATTCCCGAGCAATACGAGATGAGCGCACAGTCGTATCAATGTTTGCCGGAACCTCGGCTTTGCCCGCTGAACCTACTATTCGAAAATTGAAGCTTATCATGAAGCTGAACAGTGACTTTGGTACCACAATTCTCGGTTCAGCTCATATTGAGAGGTATCCTCCAAGTGCGCCGTATTCAACACCCAAGTGAATGAAAGGATTTTCACCGTCTGCCGCATATGATGTGATTTAAGAGTCACTGCACCGTGGTCCGTGAAGCTGGCGTTGATAACATCGACAGCCAAAATCCTATCACACATCCGATCAGTATAAATATGTGAAACCTATTGTTAGAAGTAGCAGTAAAATAAGCAGCAATAGTCGGATATTTACAGACCCAAAGAACGGATTTAATTTTGCTATCACCGACAGAAATAAAAATAAGGAAACTCGTCTGAAGGATGCAAGATACAGTTGAAACCACCACCTAACAATATATTATGCGGTCATTTCTGTTACAAATGAATCACCTCTTCATAAAAAATTGGGATAGGTCCAAAGTGCATTATGGGCCGACTACTATGCTATCAATGGACACACGCCACAGCTGATGGCAACGTCGGTATGACGATGGGCCTCACACGACGACACAGAAAACACTGGGGGAAAGCTGTGCAGGTGCGCGCGACACTGCAGTGAGGCAGTAGACGAGCAGACGTCCCACTCGGCGCCCGCTGCCGAACTACCCCTGGACCACAGATGCAGAAATACTATAGCAGAACCTTATGGCGTCGCATTTGGAACTCAGATTTCTCTGGTCACGCTGATGCACTGGAACTGCTCACTGCTTCCCGAATGACTGATTACGGAATTTGCCTGTAGAGTGCAGCAGACCCATGCTTTGGCAACCGATTTCTCCGAACATTATCCCATGTATATTTATTTTGTGCACGTTTATGTGCGTGTTCCACATGATGTGTACAGCTAGGGTGCCTGACATCCCCACACTGAGGCCATGCACGGAATGTCGACAGAAACCACAAATGTGTAGGAAAATCCGTGGAACATTCGAGGCCGTATTTAGGAGAGGACCATCTCGCCGATTTGGATTTTTGTGATTTCTGCAATCCACTGCAGGCAACCAGCGCGGCTTTTCCTTAAATACGATTACTGTTGATTGCTGCCGCCATCATTGTCTAGTGAAAGCCTATGTCGCTGCTCGAATGGTCTCGCCTTCAAGAGGACTCTTCTTCGCGAGCAGGTCTCTCCGCTAACTTCGAATACTTGCACATTCAGTACGGTTTTGCTGAAAAAGCTGCAGACAGTGATCCTTGTATCAGTTCAGACTTGTGCAGAATCTAAAGTCACGAAACCATTGGTTATGTAAGGGCCTATGGAGACACATGTAGGATGATGCTAACGAGGACCCCATTTTCATAAAAATATATTCAACAATGTTGATCTCCCCCTTAACGGTTAATTTACGTTCGCCACACTCCCTGCTCACCTGTTTTATGTCGACATGACGAAAGGTAGTTCCAGTAGGATGGACCCTCGTCTTACAGCGCTAGGCAGTCGACAGTAGTCATTCGTTTGATGTTCAGAAGGAGCATCATTGTACATAGTGGCGACACTCCAGGCTTTGGAAAATGAGACCAGTCAGTTCCCAGGTTTGTAGGTGTCGAGTACAGAAGAAGGATCCAATTCTCATGTTTGACTAAGTAGCTACGGAAGTATTCTTCCGTTATACATTTTTCTTGTATGGTTTGCATGTGCAGTTTTCATGTTAGTTTACAGACGAAGGATAGTCCTGTCTAGTTTCGTGAGTTAGTAAATTGAATAGGAATGTTTCATCAGGCAGTAGTTATGGGGATGAAAAGTAGTGGTTTGTATTATACAATTGCTTGTGTCTTGGAATTAGTGTTTTCAAGGTGTCTCCAGATGCACCTGGTTTAGTTAGGGTCAGCAACATATATGAGGAAATGGATTGGGGGTTTGAATCCAGCCGCTCCTAACGTTTCCATAAACAGTACATCTTCTTGTCAATGATGCTAGCTTCAATTGGAACTTCTCCTCCACCAACCATATTCTCCAACTTACCGAATCACTCAGTAACGGTAAATTTGTTGTCTCTGCATCTCTTACTCTTCTGTGTGTGTGTGTGTGTGTGTACAGGATAAGAAACTACTGCCTCTACACCTAGTACCCAATGTCAATTGATTTTTTTTGTTTTAACTTAAATACTTATGTATTTAGCCTCCAAATGTCGGCATGTTCCCCATGATGATGTAACCACACTTACATACGCCTCCAGGTTCTTCATGACACATTTTAGAGCATACCCAGTGTTACAGCACAAAATGGATCCTCAAATGTATCCTGTATTTCTTCATTTGTTGCATAACGATATGAAGATACATCTGCCTTAATGACTCTTCATAGAGTGTTGTCAGGACTTGTTAGCGCCTATTTCAAGGAAGATGGTGTTGCTGATGAACGACCCCCAGTCCAACCAACTGAGCAAATGTTGGATTTGTGCTTGTATTCGGAACACTTGCACGTGGCTAGGAACTCCATCCTGCAATAACTCTGTAGTGGCCTGCACCCTTTCCAGGAGGCTATTGCAGCACCCACAGGCGTTACTCACCTGGCCACTGTGTTGACAACAAGATAGCGTCCCTGCACTCCACACAGCCGCTACGCTAATGTAGCCACGTTATCGTCAACTTTCTCTTGACCAGTTGCTAGTTCATGTTCCAACTAAGATTTGGTTACTCAAGATATCTCCACCACATTCCACTCTCCATAGTACATCCGGGGTAACCTTCAACACAAGAAGGTATATACTCGTATTAAGGGTGTCCACAAATTGGGCCACAAAGTCCTACCACGTGACCGGCCCAGCGCCCTCTCACTGCGCTCTGCTACCGCTGGTGTGGTAGGACCGTACGAAGTGGTAGGATGCAGTGCTAACATTAATTCAGAGGTGTTTTTGAAACCAATTTGAAATTTATGAACAAGAAATTCCTTCTCAAAATTTACAAAAAACGCATGTTGCCTAACCTCTCCTTTTTTATAAAAAAATATAACCAATAAAATCTCCTTCACTAAATATTAACGCTGATCCAGTATTCAAGGCATCTACTAATGATCCAATGACTTCAAATTTAAGCTCAAGACAATTAGAACAACATCAATTAAAAGTTCCAGGTGAAACTATGCAACAACTAAAATTAAAGTTTAAATCATCAGACCTGTCTTAAAAATGCATATAGCACATCGTAAAACAAAATTTATAATCCCAGCGTGATATCAAACTTAAAAACAATCTTCATAGAAAATCAGTTTAGCCTCAGAAATTATAATGCACAGTATCAATTACATTGGGACTCCTACTGAAAAGTTTACACCCATCACTTTCTCTTGGGTGCACATTTTAAGATTTACTGAAGTACTGTATGGAAGTACCAGTCTATTTCAAAACATTCTGAGGCTCAGAGGGCCTTCATATGAACGCCAGATGAGGAGACTTGAATTTTTGAATTACAATAGGAGATTATTTATCTCGAAGATTGATCCGCAGTATTATTATTCAGTGACTCCCACCATAGTGGATCTACATTGCTGAAAGCATGTTGAAACATTAAACATAAATGTTAGCACCAGTCGCACATGCACACACAACACAAATGGCGGCCACAATGACGGGGGACCCGATGACAATCTGTACAAAATGAACATATAAGATAGAACATTGTCGCTTCTTACTGTTCTCACCCTGGGCAATGTATCATTTTTCAATGATCCAGTAGTCATTCCGTTATTACGCAGTGGGAAAATAATCCTTTATTTCTTTATTTGTCGCTGTGATATGTTTCTATAGAACTGCAAATGGTACACCGGTTTACTGTCTCCTGTTGTCATCTGAATGTGTGCACTTGCGTATAGTTTTCCGAACGTACATGGAACACTGCATTAGCGCTCAGGAGAAAGTGAAACGAGAAGTACGAGATGGTCGCACAAGAAAAAACTAAAAAATTTAAACTTTCACTCACTGGCAAACATATGAGAAAATGCCAGTATTTTACAACCTATTAAATTTACATGTAAACCCTGACGTGATGAAATAGTCAAAATTCATTTGCTTTTCCTCGTGACCAGGCCCATACTTCCATACGTCGTCAACCACGTGTCTACAATCCCTGGACTCGTACATACATTACGCATATTCCCGTACAGGAGAGACATGTTAATTGACAGTCGCTCGTCCGCTGCCGGCGGATAAACACGATAGTGCAGTGCTCGTACTGTTCAGAAATGCGATGCAATGTTCTTTCAGACATGCAAGCGTGTATATATGCATGCATGCCCGAAGGAAGAGTGTATTGTACTTCTGAAGAACACAGGCGCTGCAGTACCGTATTGACCGAAGAAAAGCTCTCGTCTAACGCAAAAACCTTGAACAATAGCTTTAGTCACACTATTTGGGATTGTTTAGGTCCTGTTAGGAGACGTTTGAGTTGTCGTTTGTAATAAACAGTCCCAAAAAGCATTAACAATGTGTTGCAAATTAACTTGCGCACCAGGATTAAACCTATGGGTGCTAATATCTGTAGGTAATGCTTTCAAGTGTGGCTAATGACGTAAAGAATTTCTAACACCTCCAACCAATTTCCGATTTTTCTCTACTACCATGCAATTTCTTCGGTTACCTAACTGACTATTCCCCGATACCTGAGGATCAAAAATGGTTCAAATGGCTCTGAGCACTATGCGACTTAACTTCTGATGTCATCAGTCGCCTAGAACTTAGAACTAATTAAACCTAACTAACCTAAGGACTTCACACACATCCATGCCCGAGACAGGATTCGAACCTGCAACCGTAGTGGTCGCTCGGTTCCAGACTGTAGCGCCTAGAACCGCACGGCCACTCCGGCCGGCATGAGGATCAATCCTTTCAGTTCATTCTTTCTATTACTCACATTGTACGACTATTTTTTTTTTCATTGGTTCGCTTCCGTGCCTCTCCATTAACTATTCGCTTTATTCATTTTATCTTCAGCGTTATTCTGTATCACATTTCAGATGCTGCACTCTTTGGGAGCATGACAGTTGTATTTCCCGCTTGCCATCATTCACCCATAACACCAAAGTATGGAAGGCATGAGGGCTAATGTTACAAGGCCAGACCTTCTGACAGTCATCTGGACTGGTACACTATAACTACAGAATTGGCTGCTGTCCCTCTTCGGGAACCGTATGTTGGTCTGGCTCCTGCATAGACGGCCCTTCCATGTTGTTGCATCTATGGTATGACTGTGTGCATGAATGAGGCACGCAATGCCACCCTACCGTGGCGAGAGTCTTATTGCTAAAGAGTGGAGGTGGAGGCGGGAACACAGTAATTTAGTTTACACTGTCGAATATTTTCTTCAGTGCACAAACGACATGAGGGTATGACAATTTCTATGCCTCTCCCTTGCACAAATAATTGCCAAGTAATACCGGCTACTCTGATATCTATACGTCTACTGAATCCTATTAATCATCTCCTTACGCTTTCTGCATATTCTTATATACAATTTATTAATCTGTGGATATACAATTAAAACTCAATGAAGCGATTACCAGTGAGTGTGGCTATTCGAAAAAGAGCGAATTTATTTTAGATTATTTATAGTTTATTTTTCATGAAACCCATGGTAATATGCACAACATGTAAGCGACAAGCCGTTTCATGTCATACATTCAGAAGTGTACGTGCAGTCACCGACGCAACAGAAATGTGCAATTTGTGTTCTGGAATCTTTTTCGGCAAAGGAGGCACATACACAGCGTATTTCGGATACCCCCACGAACAGAAATGCGTGGGTGTCTGGCCCGGAGGTCTAGGTGGCAGAGAACGCAGTGCCGCCATGGCAAGGACGACGGATTCAATGTTTTGGGAAGTGCTGATTCAAAATTGTGTAGTGACATCCGCTTCGCTGCTCTTGCACATTCTGAAGTTTATTTTACATTCTCTGTAATGGTTACCGACGTACCAGTGAGCATCAGCTGCAGTCACGTGTCACCGCTACAGTGATTTTGGGTTGGCCCGGAGGTCTAGGTGGCAGAGAACGCAGTGCCGCCATGGCAAGGACGACGGATTCAACGTTTTGGGAGGTGCTGATTCAAAATTGTGTGGTGACATCCGCTTCGCTGCTCTTGCACATTCTGAAGTTTATTTTACATTCTCTGTAATGGTTACCGACGTACCAGTAAGCATCAGCTGCAGTCACGTGTCACCGCTACAGTGATTTTGGGTTGGCCCGTAGGGACTCGGTACGTTACGCTCGCTGGTCTCCCACGCCCTGTGTTGTTACGACGCCCACAGCCGGGCTGTCGGAAGCGGGAAGCTGCTCAGACCACAAACGGGTTATTATTTGACTGCTAACCGCTAACCATATGCTTTCACAGTAAGGATATGACGCACCTTTCGCACACACACACACACACGCAAACGCGTGGAGTATTCCTGGTGCACATCCGCAATAGTCCACTTACGCAAATACGACTTGCAGCCGAGAAATCGCGTTCCTGCAATTGTAGCTTCCCACTAATCGAGAGATATATACCAAACATATTAATTAGAGAAGGCACTATTCTCCTATGGCGCACAGAACAGGTCATTGTTGAAGAAAAAACGAAAAAAATGCATTGTAAACTCAAAACAACGCAATATAACCAACATTAGCGATGTTTTATAGAAACTCAAAATTTGGCGCGTGCCACAATGCGAGATGCTTTTAATAGTTTCCACAACGGAACTTTGCCTCCACATCGCAGAAAACCCAAACAGATTCTGGTCGAATGTAAAGTACAGCAGCGACAAGACACACTTAGTAGCTTCGCTGCACGATGGCAGTGGTAATGTTACTCATCAAAGTTCCGCTAAAGCGAAATTACTGAACACGGTAAACATTATAGAATTCGAATCAATAACAGCTGCTGACGTGAGTAACTTACAAGTAGGTATCGTCGATGTAGAGGAGCAACTTAAACCACTTACAATTTATCTTACAATCCGTCTTGATTTCAAAAATATTTATTCAGATGACCGGTGTCGGTTCTTCTAGAACCATCTTCAGATCTGCAATTTGGGTTACAGGAGTAACTGTAATGTGTGTGTGGACGGGTTACTCCTGTAACTTTTCGGCCAAATTGTATACCAGTGATGACGCCTAATGAGTATGGTCGTATAATATCTCCGTATTTAGCAGTAATCTACAATCGCTAACAAAATGTCCGCACCTAAGGAATGGAAAGTTCCACATATCACACCTACAGTCAAGAAAGGAAATAGGGGTAATTCATTCAGTTACTGCCCCATATCAGTAACTTAGATTTGCAGTGAGATTGGGAACATATACTGGGTTCGAACATTATGAATTATCTCGAAGAAAACTATCTATTGAGACATACTCAGCACCGTTTCAGTAAATATCGTTCTTTTGAAACACAACTACCTCTTTTGTCATTCACGGTAATGAGTGCTATCGCCAATTGATCTTAAACTGATTCCTTTCGAGATTTCCAGAAGGCTTTTGATACCATTTCACAGAGACGACTTGTAATTATAAGGCGTACGCATGGAGTTTCGTCCCAGTTGTGCGACTGGATTCGTCATTTCCTGTTGGAAAGGACATAGGGCGTACTAATTGACGGAAAGTCATAGAGTAAAACAGAAATTACATTTGGCGAAAGAAAGGGAATTGTTACAAGCAGTCTGCTGTTCCTAACCTGTATAAACGGTTTAGGAGACCATCTGAAAGCCCTCTCAGAGTGTTTGCACATGATGCTGTCGTTTACATTCTAGTAAAGTTGGCATAACATCAAAAACAATTACCAAATGCCAGATTATTTAGCCAAACAAAAGTGGCAAATGACTCTAAACAATGGACATGAATACTAAAAAGAACTCTTAGGTACCGGATATACGATAAACCACATAAATCTAAAGACTGTCAATTCAACTAAATACATAGTAACTACAGTTACGAACTATTAGAATTTGAACGATATTACAGAAAATGCTGTGGGAAAGGCGAACCAAAGACAGCGTTTTATAGGCAGAATACTTAGAAGACGCAACAAATGCACTGACGAGACTGCATGCACTACTCTCGTTCCTGTTCTTCCGACTGAGTTGGTGGAAGACTTCGAAAACCTTCAAAGAAGTGCAGTTCGTTTTGTACTGTCGCGAAATAGGAGAGAGAGTGTCATGGATATGATCAGCGAGATTGGATGGCAGTAATTTAAACAAAGATGATTTCAGTTATGGCGAGAACTTCTCACGAAATTTCAGTCACCAACTTCCTCCTCCGATTGCGAAATAGTTTGTGGATGTCTACCCACATAGGGAGAAATGATAATAGTAATAAAGTAAGAGAAATCGAAGCTAGCAAGGGAAGATGTAAGAGTCATTTCTCCTACATAATGTTTGAGAGTGCAATCGTACAGAAATAGGCTGGAGGTGGTTCAACGTACCCTCCGCCAGCCACTTAACAGTGAACTACAGAGAAGTCATGTTGATGTAGATGTAGATGTAGATGAGCTGTCCCCTGACACCCTTTCTAGGGGTCAACAGCGTAGTTGTGGTAGAGAGATTGGTCTGATAGACCTCTCTTTGTCTGTGTAGAGCCCTGCCATGATATCAATTTCAACCTTCTTACGGTAATCGAGCGCAGGTACCCCACCCCCCTACAATTCCCTCCTTTAGAAACTCTGCGATTCCTCGATGTCTCTGTGTGACCTCTCAACTCGACCCTTGTTTCAGACAACTCACCACTTAAGTTCGCGCACTGCGATTCAGTATCTCTTCATTAATAACTCGACTTACGCATCTAATATTCAGCAGTTTTTCGTAGCGCCATTTTTAAAAAAACTTCTCTTCTCTTCTTGCCTGAACCGCTGTTCAACACAAATGCCTTCCTTCCGGAAATGTTCGTAAGATTTCTATATACAAACATCAAAAAATTTTTGCATCACCTCGATTCCGAGAGTTCCGGAACCTGCAAAGAAAATTGGAACTGAGATCAAAATAAACATCATTTCCGCCCTTTATATTGCTCATGAAATTCACACATTGCATGTTGTACCACCAGACAGTGATAGCTTCAGAGGTGGTGGTCCAGACTGGTGTACACACTGGTACCTCTTATACCCAGTACCAGGTCTTCTTGCTTTGCCGCATGCCTGTATTCGTCGTGGCATACTATCCAAAGTTCATCATGGCACTGCTAGTCCAGGCTGTCCCACTCTTCAATAGCGATTCGGCGTAGAACCCTCAGAGTGGTTGGTGGATCACATCACCCAGAAACAGACCTTTTCAATCTATCCCAGGCATTTTTTATTGGGTTTATGCCTGGAGAAAATGATGGCCTCTCTAGTCGAGCGATGTCATTATCCTGAAGGACGTCATTCACAAGATGTGCACGATTGTCGTTCGTGAAGACGAATGCCTCGCCAAAATGTTGCTGATACAGTTGTACTATCTGTCGCAGGATGACATTCACCTATCGTAAAGTCATTACGGCGCCTTCCCTGACCACCAGCGACGTACGTCGGCCCCACATAATGCCACCCCAAAACAACAGGGAACCTCCACCTTGTTGCACTCGCTGGACGTTGTGACTAAAGCGTTCGCCTGACCAGGTTGCATCCCAACACGTCTCCGGCGATTGTCTGGTTGAACGCATATGCGATGCTCATCAGTGAAGAGAACGTGATGCCAATCCTGAGCGGTCCATTTGGCATTTTGCTGGGCTGATCTGTACCACGCTGCATGGTGTCGTGGTTGCAAAGATGGACCCCTCTGTCTAATAGGCAATGCTCATGAATGATTGTTTACATCTTTGGACGGGTTAAATGACATCTCTCAACAGTCAAAGGGACTGTGTCTGTGATACAATATCCACAGTCAACGCCTATCTTCAGAAGTTCTGGGAATCAAGGTGATGCAAAACTTTTTTTGATGTGTGTATATTTGTTGTTAAATATTTCTATTCTCAGAACCGCTTTTCTCTTTTTCAGAAACTCATTTCTTGCTACTGGGCGGTAATTTCACAATCCCTCCATTTCGTCCGTCGTCAGTTATTCTCCTGAGCTTCAGCAATGCCTGATTTAATTCAGTTACATTCTATTATCCTTTCTTTCCTTTGGTTGGAAATCATTTATTAACGTTTTTCAAGGTATTACCGTATCTATTCCGTTCAAGTGGTGTCCCATGAGTTTTAGGGCCCCTTCCAGAAGTACAGTGTCATATACAAATCTTGAAGATTTTACTTCTTATCGGTGAACTTTCATTTCCTCACTAATCTCGTCTTCTTACTCCTCTACGTTTTGCTTAATGTGCAGACTGATTAGCATGGGGGTAGGCTACACCCCTGCAGCACTCCCTTCTTCTTATTCGACTCTTGTAACTTCAGTCTTGTTTCTGGTTTATGTGTGAGTTGTAGATAATTGAAAAGCCCTTGTTACAGTCAATATTGTCAAAAGCACCTCTTCCTACATCCGCTGCCCAGACAATCCTTTCCCCCTAGTGTGAGGTGGGGTCGCTACTGGCCTCCTCCAGCATATCCCTGTCCAACCACAACCCCTGCTTGATGACACGACCAAACACATCATCCTCACCTCTTTTTTCCCTCCCTCACCATCATCTGTGACACTGTCTATGTCCGTACAGGCGCTCCTCTCCCCTATGTATTCATCTACCACGTTTACTCTGGTATTGCGCGCCATGGATTTGGAATACGCGCCAGACGGCATGGATGTCGAAGACCCCTAGAGGTCTCTGCGCCATCGCGCCATAAGCCATGGCGGCGCGCGCCTCCTGGCCCACGTTTGATGTGAGGGTGCCACAGTGGAATATGTGGTCCCATGAGCCAATAGTGGAGCCTCGATCTCGTATTTAAGCACCTGCCTCTCACTCAGCCAGTCCTTGAGCGTCATGCACTCCGCCTCGCCTTCCGTATACACCTCCCATCCCCCACGCGGATCCTCTATGATCTCATTCCTTTCCCCCATCTGCTCCTATTCCTCGAACATATCCGCATCCTCTAGACCTCCCGCCGTCTTGAACCCCCTCACCCCCTGGTTGCTCCTCTCCTCTCTGATCCCCGCTCCCTGCCACGTCTTCACCAATGTGTCCCCCCTACCCTCCATCTCTACACCCAACATCTCCTTTCCCAAGGTGGCTTCCATCAACTACCCCTCCCGGATGATGCCTTCTCTCCCTCCATTTACCCCTCCTATCAACTCTGATCCTCACTCCCCCTCCTTTCCTCTGTCCTTTTCCTGGGCTCCCTCTCCCCCCCTTTCCATCCTCTTTCTTCCTCCCCTCCCCTCTCTTTGCCCCCTTCTCTCCCCCGCGTCCTTTTCCATTTCCCTCCTCTGCCTCCTATCATTCCCTCTTGCGTCTGCCCTTCTCCCCCTTTATTAGTCCTCTCCCTCCTTGGTTCCCCCCCTTTTCGTTTTTTCCTCTCCTCCCTCCTTGTTTTTCCCCCTCCTGCGGGTCCCCCCCCCCCCCATCTGACTTTGGCTCGGGAGTGTCGTCTTTGTGCTGCCACTTTCGTGCAGTGTTCTACAGTGAGTGTTATACAGTGCGTGTTTTACAGTGAGTGTTCCGTGTTGTGTATTTTGGGACTTGTTGCAAATGGCCATCATACTGTCGCTGGGTGTGCCTTTTATCTCTTGCGAACAGAAACCAGACTGTCGCCATGTTTTTTAATTGTGTGTCTACTATGTTACTTGTCTGATTCCTGTGTCTTTTATCTACATTGCCAACCCCTTTTGCTTTCTGTTTTAACTTTCCGCAATTTTACGCCATTTTACACTTTAAATCACCATTTTATCGCCTGTTTTTCCTTGTTTCTTTCTTCTTCCTTTATTTCAAAAAAGTCTGTAGGCTGTAGAGCAGCGTAGTAAGCTGCTGCCAGCCCACCCACTTCGGGGGGAATTGAAACTCAATAAAGAAAAAAAAAAACTCAGCCAGTGAGTCTAGTCGTTGGATGCGTCTTGACATATCGCCTCGACAACAGACAGAGTGTTTACCGTTCTTTGTTTTCATTCCAAGTGGACGTCATTGATTCGTTTCGTTGTCTCCGTCACCCTGTTGCTTCTTGCGTGTTGTTGTAAGGTCTCTCTCGATCGTCTGTCGTTGTTTCATGTCCGTCCTTTCAATTCGTTTATTTGTTCGTGGGCTGCTCTCTGTTTGGTCCCGTGGCGCTTTCTCGCCCACCGGAACAGTCGTGGTTACATTTACCACACCTTCTCCATCTATGTGATTGCCACAGACCACAACATCCACAGACATGACACTGCCACTTTTGGCAGTGGCCTCAGTTCCTCACTATCCTCCAAGGTAACCTTGGGACCCTTCCACAGCACACTCGTCCTGAAAGTGACTCCTCCTCTATTGTCATCCTCGCTTCCCCCAATCTCCTTGGTCATATCACCGCGTACATACTCAACCCCATTCGTAGCGACCACCTCCCAGTTCTCACCATCTCCTCAGCCCATTGCCCACATTCTCCACCACACCCTGCTGCCCCTACAAAGTCCATCCATGACTACCACCAAGCCGACTGGGATACCTACTGGGAATATGTGGCCTCCCAGGTCGAAAACCACCCACTTACCTTTCAATATCCCACTGAAAATACCCACGCATTTTCATTCCTGCAGAAGACCATCACTGACGCCATGGAGGCCCACGTTCCTACCAAACTTATCCACACTCACCGCCCTACTCCTCGTCCACAGGCCATCCTTCTTCTCAAATCCTGAAAGCTCTGCCACCTCATCCTCTGCACCCGTGACCAGGGTAGACTCCTCTGCCACCAGCAATTACAAAGACACTTACGTAACATCTTAACAGCAAAGAGACGCCTGGACTGGAGCCAGACATGTACACAAATCTATGCCACCCTCCCTGTCAATTCCTCCAAGTACTGGTCTGCCTTCCACTACCTTACAGGTAGCCATCCCATTCCATATTACCCCCTTCTCCACGATGACTACTCCATCCTTGACAACCTCTGTAAAGCTAACCATTATCCTTCCCATCTCTCCAACTTCTTATCCATACCTGACGATCCCCACTTTGATTACTCCCTCTGCCCCACAGTCCTCGACTGCACCAATATATCCATCCTGCCTCTCGCCCCCAGTTTCCAGTACTTGGATCAGTTACCACCTCAGATTCTCAGATTTAAACACTCCCATTACAGCACATGACTTCAAACTCATATTCTACTCCAAACACAACACCACCCTAGTCATCATGACTTTGTCACCTATCATCACTTCAAAGAATCTGCTTCCTTCTTCCTGGCTGTCCTTTCTGTCTTATATAATGTCACCATACCCACTGGTTTTGACCCCAATCTATGGAAGACTTCCTGCATCCTGCTGTTCCCTAAACCCAACAAACAAATTCTGATGCCTCTTCCTATCGTCCCATATGCCTCACCTCCATGTTCACTAATTTCTTTGAGTCCATCCTCTCCCAACACATTCATCACAACCTCAACTAGCACCACCTTCTTCCCCTTACCCAGTGTGGCTTCCAGCCTTCCTTCTCCACCGATGACCAGCTCCTTAACCTTACCAACCTTCTTTCCCTCCAACTTAACTTTCGTCGTACTGCTATCTTCGCTTTCCCAGAACGGCTATGACGATGTTTGGCATTCCAGGCTCCTCTTTAAACTCAATGCCTATGCTCTTCCTATCAGTTTCGCCAGTTTTGATGCTTCCTTCCTCTCCTGCCGTACCTCTAGAATCTGTCGTTTCTTCTCTCCTCTATCTCCTGTATACTACAGATTTGCCCAAACCTTGCTGTTCAACTCCTCCAATTTGCTGATATCACCTCCTTCCTGGCCATCTATCCTACCTTTCAACGGTCCCAACATACCCTTCAAACCAACCTCAATTAGTTAAGCATTTGGCGAAACCAGTGGCTCCTTCACATCAACCCTTCTAAGATCCAGGCAATCATCAAAGGTTGTACCGCCTTCCCCTTCTGGCTGATCGACTCTTACCCTACCATTTATGCTCATCCTATCCATCTGAAATACCTTGGCATCACCCTTGACTGTCATCTCATCTGGACTCCCCGTCTCCTTACTATCCAACACAAAGCCTACACCTCCTGAAACTCTTGTCTGGTCTGACATGAGGACTAAATCCTTCCACCATCCCTCATACCTACAAATCCTTGATCTGTCCCATCCTATACTATGCCGGTGCTGCCTATTCTATAAAACCCTCCAAATCCTTAAATGCCATACATTCTGTAGACGCTTCCTGTCCCCCACACAGATCCTATATGAACTCATCCACTTCTCATATCTTCTCCTTTTCCTCAAACACATCCTCATCCTGTACATTGTCCATGACTCGATTCCTACAAACCCATAGTGTCTCCTGACCTTGCTATCCCCTGCCTATTGTTGTGCCTTTACCATTTTGTCCCACCCTCTTTCCATCTACACACCCTCCCCCTCTCTTGGCAATGCACCTTCCAGATAATGATCTCTGCCCTATTATCTACCCCTCCTACCAACTCTAACCCCACCTTCGTCCCCTACCTACTAAACCCTCTCCCTTTCCAGCACACCCCTTTTGCATATGAGGTCCTGACTTGCTTTCCCTCACGTTGTCCCATGACACCTGTCACCTGCCCCTTTGTGTGCCACCCAACTCCCTTCCCTTTCATCCCATCCTCACCCTCACCCTCCCTGCTGCCCCTCCTCTCGCCTCTCTTCTCTCCTCTCCAGTCTCCCCTTCCTCGGCATGTCCCTCCGAGCAGTTTATAGTCTCTGTCATGTGTGCTCCATCTCTAATAATGCCGTCATTCTGGTGTGGGTTTTTAATAGTGCGGCGTACCTTTATCTTGTACTTTTAATGCTGCGGCCAACTTTTATCTGGTACTTCTGACTTTGGTGTATTTAAGTGCTACACACATCACCAATTTTGCTTTTATCTGTATGTGGACATTTTTAACTGTCTCTCCCAATTAAAGTCTCTGTGGAAATGCATGTTTTGCCCGCCATTGTCTTCCCTTATTATGTTCTCATGTTCCCCTTTTTATCGCCTTTTTATATGTTTTTTTAATCTTTTTTCTCAGTATTTGTGTCTCATCTGAAGAGCGGCTGAGTGCGCCACTGACAGCCCTCTACCCATATGGGCCCACAGAATGAAATTACACTAAAGAAAAAAGGCCCAGGCGTCGGCTGAATGAGTGATAAGTATGAGAGTGGACTGAAGTGTGCACGTGACGGATGTAGCCGACTTGGACATGTCCGACTGCTGGAAATCGCCATCGATACTAATGGAAACAACTATGATAAGCAACCATTTCAGGAGATGGTTGATTACTGTGTGGTGGTGTCTGTGCCATTGCTTGCTCCACTAATGATGGATTACGCCTTGACTCGAGGACCACCGATCTTTAGCCGGCCGAAGTGGCCGTGCGGTTAAAGGCGCTGCAGTCTGGAACCGCAGGACCACTACGGTCGCAGGTTCGAATCCTGCCTCAGGCATGGATGTTTGTGATGTCCTTAGGTTAGTTAGGTTTAACTAGTTCTAAGTTCTAGGGGACTAATGACCTCAGCAGTTGAGTCCCATAGTGCTCAGAGCCATTTGAACCATTTTGAACCACCGATCTTGACAACACAGGCTTTGTACATTCTAGCAAGACAAGAAGGACGAATGGTGGAGGGGGGGGTGGGGGTGGGGGGGAGCGTGGGCGCTGGCCACGGGTGGCAAGCATGTGTCCTCCTAGACAACAATCAAGATGTGGGACAGAGCTCCATTTGTATGACCATTATTCTGCAGAAACACGATTCACCCCCACCCCTATTAACATCACACTGGACGTCGATACCCCCAACAGGAGGTTCTAGGCGCTGCAGTCTGGAACCGTGAGACTGCTACGGTCGCAGGTTCGAATCCTCCCTCGGGCATGGATGTGTGTGATGTCCTTAGGTTAGTTAGGTTTAACTAGTTCTAAGTTCTAGGGGAATAGTGACCTCAGAAGTTGAGTCCCATAGTGCTCAGAGCCATTTGAACCTCCAACAACAGGTCGCCAATGACCACCTAATCATCATTGAAAACCGACGACAACGAGAAAAACTTGTCAGAGCTGCTAGACATGACAAACTGGCTTCTGATCGTGACTACAACGCCTCTTCTCGGGAGGAAGCTGTCCTGAATTTTGCATCCGACTCGCACACGTCCCACCACCTGGAAATCGAGATCGATCCTTATGGAAACGATGATGATTAGCAACTGTTTCAAATGGTGCACCAGAAGCACATATGCCGTAAATGAATGAATTTACACTCAGCTGAAGACATCGACGAGCGACAGATCCCCTCCCCCCACACACATTCCAGTCATTCTCGCACTGCTTATTCTCCTTGAAGAAATTGCAGAAAATATCTGTTTGGGGACCTTTGTGCTAAACACTACACCTGGAATTCATGACGTAACAACCCATAAGGTGAGAGGCTGTATGACTTACAGGAATGCTAGGAGCCAAACGCTCTTGTACTTGAAGATCGAACACTCATATCAGCAAATCGTAATGACAGCCCGGATGTCCTCAACACAGCTGTGCTCAAGGATATAAATACTCATCTCCAGCTGGGCATCATCAAGGACTTCATCCGACCAGAATCCTGTCCTTGGTTGCGTTAGTGGGGCACCAGACCACTTCTGCCACACAGCAACTGGCATAATTTCAGTTCCTGGCTAATCAACAATGTTCGACCAACAGAAGATGTATCAACCCTAGCATCCATCGATGATATTATTTCAACCATGACTGGCAAGATCAAGAGGTGCTCTTTGACAGGCGTCAGTCAGAATTACACATACTCTAAGCCAGTATGAAAACTTTTCCCCACTGTTGCAGTACCTCAAGTCTCTCAAAAACATCTCACAGGTGGTGTCAAAGGTATTGTAACCCTTGTGTTCACAGGGAAATGAAGAGATGGGTACATGAATCCACTTTTGAGCTATTGAACATAGGCAGGAAGTGTGGCAAGACAACATAGAGATCTTCATACTTCAGTCTTGTGATGGGTGGTGCCTTGTCTGATCGTTAGGTCAGTGTCAACCACTGAAATTAACCATCTGTAACCCAAACGATTAATGCTAGGCTGCTCTGGCCAAGGCAAAAATTTGTGCAGCAACATATGAGGCTCAACGCACTTTAGACCTGGATGATGGTGACGGCCACAGGAGATTTTGTTCGGCGGAGGCAACCAGCCCACTGGAAAGTCCATAGGAGGGTGAGTTAGCGTGCAGCTGCGCCGGCCCGCCGAGCGCCCATGGACCAAAACAGTTTTTGCCAGAGAAAAAGGGATAATGGCCTGCGAGTTCACCTTAAAAGCCAAACCCGCTGTATTGTTTGGGAAAGCCACAGCATACGCATTTTTTGACGAACATAGTGCGCAGTTTCAGAGTTCTCACAGGGGGACAGTAAACGCCTAATGCAGATGCTATATATTTCCGGATTGCTCGGCTTAAACTTAGCGCCATTCTCCCATTTGTAAGAGTAACGCCTATTGGTGGACTATTTCTGTTGCAATGAGCTGGAGGATTGAGGGAAAGACAGTGAATAATATACCCTTTCGCTTTTTGCATGAAGGGAAGTCGTTCTGGTGACACTCTTGTAGCGGGAACAAGTAGCGAGAGTCTCTCCTCAGTACTGCACTGGGAGAGCACCTCTGTCGCTAGCGAATCGGAGTGATACTCTATATTGAGTCGCTCGTGATTAAGCGTTTATTCACTGTGTTGGCTGCTACATTTAATGTATGATGTGAACACAGACAGAGTATTAGTTAGCGCCTGCGAGCGAACATTGAGTGGCATCGCGGTGGATTGGTTATCTGACCGGTGTACCACACCAATAATTAGATTAGGGGCAGATAGGAGTCCTTGACTTCATCAAGGCATAGCGAGAGTTCGATTGGAGGAGGTCAATCCAGATAGAAAGAGATAGTTCCGTTATTTTTAAGTGGCGAACGACACAGACAGCAGTCGTCGCAGTTCACAATATTGCGCACTACAGTGTAGGCGAGCCACATCTTTCTTCCATTAGAAATAACACACTTCATTCACGTCATTCTACTACATTTCTCACACTACAGTCTCGACCATACTTAGAAAAATTTAATCGGATAACTATTCAAGTTGAGTAGGCGCGGCTCCCAGCCATTTTGCCGAGTAAATAACATTCTTAAAGAATAGGGATAAAAGAGCTACCCCACACTTTGTATATATATGTTATTAACAGGATTCCAATCCATAAGAGGTAACCTCCTATTCCGAAAAGAACCCAGAAAATTGTGAATCGGTTTATAAATAAAAGTTTCACTTGATTTTTTTAGATTTTGCAATAAATAATATTCTCCGTTCGTTTAATGATGTTTTTCTTAATTTAACGAGCAATACTCCAGTACCCAAATATCCCACTAGTTACGTAAGAAAATAGAATATTTTTGTGTCCTTTCCTTACAGTGGACAACTCCAGAAGATTTTATTGCTGAAAGTTTTTCAGGCATTTCTTTCTGGTACATTAGGAATGTCTGTCTGACTTTTGTAGTAGTGTGGGGTGGAAATTGCTTCTTGCAGGAGCGAAAGAGTAAATGTCAGATCAATCCGTTGAGCATTCGTCAACTTAACACCCACACACTAACAACTTAAGTGTATGCTGTAGGGATATTTCCCGACTCCATGGAAGATTGCCTGGGCAGTCCCAATACCAAAGCCAGGGAAGAACTTGACACACCTGTGAAACTACTGTCCAATAAGTTACTCCTGACTCTCTCGGAAGGCTCAAATGGCTACTATTGAAGAGAATTCAGCAACGAATCCTCGACAGCAATATTATATGTCCAGACCAGTTTGCATTTCAACCTTCAATGAAGAAATGCAATTCATCTGGGTCTTCAAATTTGCTGTTCACAATTATGTGCCACCAGTTTTTTGTTTTTGTTTTGTTTTTTAGGATGTCGAAAAGGCATACCATCTAATCTGTCAAGACAGATCATTATTCAAAGTGGTGACGTTGAGACTACTCCCAGACTACAGCCTCAATATTTTGGACAACTTTTTGTGCAATAAGCATAAATGAGTGAAGATCGAGGGCAGCATTATAGCCTCCAAAACCTCACAGACACCATCCTTGAAGGTTCTGTGTTGTCTCTACTAATCTTTGTCATCTATGTCAATGACATTCTTCCATTGTCTTGGCTGGTGCTTTCCCAATTCATGGACGACACCGCCTTGCTGACTGGTAACTGGAGAATCAGTTTGGTCATCCCTTACCTACAACGCCAACTCACGATTGTAGAACTCTGGGCGAAGGAAAATACAGTTACTATAAATACAAAAAAGACGACAGCGGTGATTTTTGTCCAACACCGACAGTATCTGAGAGACAGACTCATTCTTCACCATCACAAAATCCCATGGAACAAGCACGTTGAGTACCTTGGGTTCACCTCCAACAATAAGTCGTTTTTGAAACAGAATGTACAGGATAAAAGGATAAAGATTTCACAACTCACCTGCCAACTAGATCGACTACTTGCCAGCTCACAGATGAACGTCAATACTAAACTTCGCCTTTACAGGGAAACAGTCCTCACAGCTGATTTAAATGGTTTTTCCATGTGGGGGACAACCAGATAATTTGAGAACCCCTGAGACTTTGCAAAATTCATGTCTTCGAGTCAGCTGGCCGCAGTGGCCATGCGGTTCTAGGCGCTTCCGAGTGGAACAGCGCGACTGCTACGGTCGCAGGTTCGAATCCTGCCTCGGGCATGGATGTGTGTGATGTCCTTAGGTTAGTTAGGTTTAATTAGCTCTAAGTTCTAGAGGACTGATGACCTCAGATGTTAAGTCCCATAGTGCTCAAAGCCATTTTCTTCGAGTCATTCTTGGGGTCCACTCGTGTTGGAATTCCTGATGTACATGAAGAGCTTAACCAACCAACGATCCAGGAAAATATAATCCAGGACACATGCAAGCTCATGTACAAAATAGAAGCTCTATGACTCACGTCACTTCACTTAGAATATGTTGGATCAGTAGCTCCTGAGCGTTGTCACTGGGTCTGGGTGGCTCAGGTGACTATTGAGGTGCAACAGTAACTATCTACCTCAACTTTCACCTACATGCTATAAAGGCCAAAGGACACAAAGCCCAGTGCCCTTATCAGAATTGCAATACACAAAATATTACACCTTGACCATTTACGAAGGTAGTCTAGCCAGCAAACTCGTAGCAGTTCGTCACAGCCATAAGAAAAGGTCCAGACCTCAGGCATGATCCAACTGCGCTGCACACTCGTATCGCTCATTCTGCTTGGAGTTGCTACGCCTATGCTCTCGACTTGATTCGCTCTCAGGACTTTTCATTCTGTCACGTTGTCATTGTTTTTCGTCCATCACTGTTGTTGTCTTTTTGTGGTTTTCAGCCAGTCACCATCGACGCCCACAGCAGGTCTGCTAGTGTCTCTTGCTCGTGTCCGATTGCGGTTGCTATACAAACAATATATAAAAAATATCCATAGCTAGTGTGTTTGTCCCTTACTGGCTTGTGGTCTAGAAAGAACAGGTAGATATGCCATTGATGCCGATTTATGGTATACTTTTGTGTTATCCACAAAGACGACAGAGGATGGACGACAAACTTTATATTACTCAGTCACAATATTACTGCACTTGGCATTTATCGAAAATGTGCGATGACATTACAGTAAGCAAGTACAGTGCTGACTAAGAAAAACCCACTGCACTTCGATGCTTTCAGGTCAGTTGCGCATAAACTGTCAACCCGATTAAATGCCTACTTATAACAGGCCAACCAAATCGCCCTCAAACCCAGGTGAAATAATACTGCGGTGGACTGATACGAGATGAGCACTTATTTTTGTTTTCAAAATGCCATTTTTAGTCTATGGCCGCAGTTTATTTACTTTGCCTCCCAGCTACCGGTTGCGGTACACGGTACCATCCTCAGGCCATCCTTTGGAAGGCAGTCATTACCCTTGATTCCCAGATAAGTGTGTCAGATTTTTGTATTTGACGGGTAACTTCTACTCGGGAAGCGAACGAAACCAGTAGCAAAATAAATAAACTGCTACTAAAGTCTAGAACAAATGTTTTTAGTATTGGTCGTTGTTCTATTGACAGCATATGGGAAATATGTATTTTTATATGTAAATTGGTGGTGGAGGGGGGAGAAAGGAAATGGTAGGTAAGGGAGAATTGATGTCAATTGCATCGAGACTTTATGCGGAAGCAGTGGCGACGAGTGAAAGATGTGTGCCCGTCTGGGACGTGCACCTGTGACCTCGTGTTCACTAGGCAGTCGTGTTAAGCACCTGCACCATCCGGACACAGTGTTCATCGCACTTGCACGGAGTGTCTGAGCACACCATCTAGCGCCCCCTATTTGCAGCTCCTGTCCATCTTCACCACTGAGATTTCCGCAGGACAGCAGACGTTGTAGTGCATCTTACTGAAGAAGACACCACACATTCATATAACTGATTTTCCTCGATGAGCGACCAATCCACCTTCTTCAGTGCAGATACACAGTACCTCTGACCTGCTACAGGAACCTCACAGTAGTGAGCATGCAGGACATGGGCAGGGACCGCGGGCAGGTGGCGCTGGGTGGGAGCTGGGTCAGCCGAGATAGTCCGCGCACTTGCGATAAACACTGTGTCCGGGGTTCGTAAAGTGATTAACACGACTGACTACTAAGCAGGAGGACATGCATTCAAAACCCAGTCCAGCTCACATTTTCACTTGTCGGCGCTGATTCCGTGGAAAGACCAATACAGCTGATATAAAGAGTCCCTTCCATTTCCTTTCCTCTCTCCCCCTTCAACAACTGAGCATTCCACCTCGTCTCTTCTTTTTGACATGTCCGAAAGAGCAGAAACGATGCATTCATATACGTATTTTCGTTTCCTATCAGCAGCAAGAACATTGTAGGTTATTTTAATAAATGGCGGGAATGTGTAAGAGATCAGAGTACTATTTGCGTAGGAAGCCACCACACCAGTGTAAACATGTGGTCAACACATGTGCGATCGTATTGACGAGGCAGAATCTAAAGCGTTAAGACATTATCTTATTGGCGCTTCTTAAAAACTTACCAATAGGCATCCACCATTTAAGGTGAAAGTGTATTGAAGCTATGTTATAACAAAACAGTGCTCTTCCATTCTAAGACAGCTTTTCTACTTAAAAGAACGAATAATTTGGAGCAGTGAAAGTTGTATTGTGTCACAAATGAGCAAAAGAACCACCAGTCTTTTTAGGAAATCACAGTGGTCACCTGCTGTTCTTTATTTCAACTGGTATAGGATGAGTGATTTAACGAGCAACCGCGTTCACTGTACTCCAGCGTACTACATGTATTGTGCTATGGTAGGTATTAGTTCTCGTCAAACAACACTTCTAGCGAACATTGTACTGCATTAGGTTCACTAATAGGATCACAGACACAAGTTTACGAAACAATGTAGTGAATAAGCCGTCAGTATGGGATGTAGCATTTCGGTGTACACCACTAGTGGTAGCTCGTGTTACACCACGTGTTATTCACGTCCCTCCGGTTTACACACGCGAGTAAACCAACATTGATCACAGTGTATAAAGCTCTACGGTACGCCGTTCTATGTGAAATGGTTCCGATCCAAGTCTGTGTTAACTGAGGCACTGTTACGTTATACATATATAAAATTTATATATATATATGTATATATATATATATATATATATATATATGTATATATGTGTATATATATATATATATATATATATATATATATATATATTATTTTTAATTTATCGGGTGAAATTTTTTGTTTGTTTGTTAGAGCATGATTCTTTCTCTCAGGGAGATTATCTTTTCTTATCACTCTTACTTACGTGCATAAGTAAATATGAAACGGGTTCTTGAAAAGCCACTGTTATTCTAGTACCAACTTCAGATTTTGAACGTGATGACTAAAATACAGTAGCCGTTAACTGAATGGAATGAAATGTTGTTAATTTGTATTTATTGATTGCAAAGCAATGCTCGAGAGAATTTCGATTGTTGCCGTGGAGTGCCCAAGATAAAACTTACTGAACTGATGGAATCTGTACAATTTAAAAAATGAACTTTAACATTAAATTAATTATCTGTTACAATTTAGAAACGTTCTTACAACGAAATCTCTCGCGTTTACAGTTACTGCTAACACTTTGAAAAACAAATCAATACTTCGGCACGTAATGGCCGACCAGAGGCTGTATCGGAAGATGAGCTTTCCGCAGTGCAAATTACTGAAAATAAATGCTTATTAAAACTAATTAGCCGCTGCGACCATTTGAGGTGAGAACTATTACAAAGAAATTCATTTTGTGATAACAACAATTAGTTTATTTTAGCAGAATACAGAATAACTTACATAAAATATGTGTAGCCGCTCAATGGCTGCCTTCTGTATCGCGAAACAAAACACTGTGTGTACCATAGAGTACGTCCGTGCTCCTCGGCCGTACAATCACGTCTCTTAGCGATTCTTTTTTATTTCACAGATATGTTTTAAATAAAGATGCTACTTTCAAATTATCGAATTATCGCTGCATGTCAGTTTTTTTTCAAGAATAGTAACTGTATCCTTTATACTAATTATCTTCTTAAAATACGTCAAGTGTTTACAAACAATTCCCAGTTCACCCTTAATACTCCAGAATATTGTTCACCGCTTACAACCGATAAAAACATCAATATTTATGTGACACACCGCCACAGCAGGCGGGCAGCCACGCTGCCACAGCGCGTTGTTCCAACAACAGTAGCTCAATGCCTTCACTAATACAGTAAGGACATGAGGTGAAAATAATAGTGGATTTACTGTCAAAGCCTATCTTGGGACTAAATACCTGAACAGCTATCATTTCTTTCCTTTTGCAACGCAGTATCAGTCAAGTTTATATGCCGTCCCGCCGCGTACTTTTAAACTTTGCAGGATTATATCGATGCTGTTTACTTCACGAAACTTACTGAACACCGAATTCAACACATGAAAGGCAGAACCGTCAGAGTAATGTTCTTCAAGAAAGCAAGACATTTTCACTACAATGTTACGGTGTCCAAATGTTTGTTCTATAGTCAACGATGAATGTAACTACACGTCAGCTACATAATATTTGCTTGACTGACTACTGACAATCTCTTTACTTATTACCAGAACAGGATGTCTTTTCAACGTGATCCACTACAGTACATGCGGTACTACAAGTATTGCAAACAGCCCACTCTTCGTGAGCAGCACCAAGAGGTCCGCCAAACTTGAGGCCCCCATCCAACGAACGGGTCGCCACCAACAGCGCCACACGCCCTCGCTCCATGAGACACTGCAGGCAGGTTTCGAATTACATGCACGGCTTTGGCACAGAAGCTGGTAATGGGAAACCTTCTGCCACCACGTCTCCACCTCTTGCCGGTCAAATACTGGGGGTGGAAATTTTCTCCACCACCATGATTCGAGCCAGTTCACCTTCAGGTGGAGCAGCCCCACAGAGCTGTGCGTTAGAGACTTTGCGCACGAAGGCCAGAATGGCTGTTGATTCCACAAGGGTTACAGATTCTAATTATGTCGTTAAAGCTCCCTGGCTTCTTTACTTGAAGCTTCTTTATTCAAATTATTTAATTTCTGTACTCGTTTGTTTCCCTTTCCTTTAGACAGCGGGCACTAGATGGGATTCACGTTATTAACAAGTCAGGACACCCTCCTCTTCACTTTGGACATTTTCCTTTTCTTTCATATTGAAGTCGCAAGTTTATGTGATACAAGGCATGGAAAAAATAAACCACCAAGTTCAACTGCCACTTAAACTCTGATATTCAACATAATAGGTTACAGAGCTGCTTCAGGCTTTGGACCATCGCGTGAGCTAAAGACGCTAAGGCACTCGTAACTTTCCTTCTGAAGTGGGTGAGACAGCTGTTTCTGGTCAGTCAGATGATTCCGCAGTAAACGTTCGGGAGACGTTCAGTGACAGAACTAAAATTCCAATGCAATACTAACACATACGCTAGTTTTATAATGACAACTGACGTGAAGTAGTCTCAGACTATACGTAAGGCGAATGCAGTTACAAAATGGGTTTGATATACAACAGCATGTAAACAAACAAGCGTAATGTTGCTGAAGTGCGGAAAGCAATTCAACAGAAATTACGATTCCTAAATTTCGGACAGTTGCAACAAGACCAATTCCCTCAGAATCGTTTAAACCAGTGGGAAGTCTGAAAAGGTTCTCTTAAGCGATGGATGGAGGTAGAAGTGCAGAAGAAGCAGAATCAGAAGAGGAAAACTATTTTCTATTTACCAATTACGTTAACGAGGACACTGATAGAGTGGTCATATATTGGGTCAGCAAGGATAACCCATATTTGTTAGGTAGGTACGTGATACATTTAAACAAGTATGCAGTACAGGTAGGGAATAAGAAATTTGAGAGAACATCAGGTTTATTTGAGATAATATTCTTCGAAGCTTCTAATCCTAACAAGTGTCTACCGACAAAGATGCAAACGTAAGCTAAAATATTGAGTATGACCAACGTACATAGGAAAGGCAACTACCCAAAAGGGCGAATAAAACGGCATAAAGAAAGAAATACAATGATATTATTAAATCTGCTTTAAAAGGTACATACAACGCAGGAAAAGGCACTGATGCTCAACATAAAAGACTGAACGCAACATGTCTCAAGCGTATATACAGGGTTGATTGATAAGCCTGGCAAATTTACTGGAGCTTTTTTATTGCGCCTTTATGGTTGGTAAGCTTGATTATTCAGAGGATCATATAGAGAAATTCAACAATGTACAGCATACAGTTCATTGTTGACAGCCATCTGCATTGATCAGTGTTTTGACCACAGTTGAAAATGAATGGAGAAAACTGAGCATCGTGCTGATATTTTCACCTGAGAGATTGGGCTGCCACACAGGTAAGCTGGTAAAGTTCATGTTTGCTCTGTATTATCACTGAAGACCATTTAAATTTGGATTATAGTATTTAAATGTGGCCAAACAAGCTCTTTTAAGGCGAAGAGCGTTCCAGCTGTTCAGTTGGGGTCACTACAAAGGAAACCATTTACAAAATTTATAATACATTAATTCAAGACCATCCAATAAAAATTCGTGAGATCGCAGATATTGTGGGCATCTCAAATGAACGAGTGCATAATATCCTGTACGGAAAATTAGCTGGGAAGAAGTTGTGTGCATGGTGGGTGGCGCAATTGCTCACTGTCGACCAGAAGTGCATCCAGCACAACATTTCAACACAATGTCTGGCCACGTTTAATTGCAGTCTCCAAGACGTTTTGCACCGATTTGTGACTATTGCCAAAACCTGAACCAATCATTACGCACCAGAGTCGAAATAGCAGTTAAAACAATGGGGAAAGGATGGTGGAATTTGCACTATCAGCTGGTAAGATGGCGGCTACTGGTTTTTGAGATTCTCATGGAGTATTCCTCATAGATTACTTGAAAGATGACCAAACAATAATTGGACGCTATTGTCAATCATTGCTGGATCGTGTGAAACTTGCATTGTCTGAATAAACGACTGAGAGCGGAACGCAAAAAATTGCTCTTTCACCAGGGTACACCATCCCACACATGGGTAATAACAGTGGCGATAGTGTATGAACTGGGCCTTAAATTGGTTCCTCATCCACTCTGTACACCATACCTAGTCCCAAGTGACTATTTCCTATTTCCTGTTTCCTACCTTTAAACTTTGACTTGATGAGGAAGAAAGTTCCATCAAATGAGAAAGTGATAATTGCAGTCAATGAGTGTTTAGCATATTTTGACAGAACCCAGATTTCTGATGAGATGGAAATGCTGGAGGTTGGTTGGACCAAGTGTATATCACTCAAAGAAAACTACTTTGAGAAGTGATGTGAGTTGCTTGCGAAACAAAAACCTTTTATTGCTCTTTTTCCACACTTATTAAGATGAAACAAACAAAATCATAGAATGCAGCAGGGAATACAGCTCACACGAATCAAATCATATCAGTCAGTTCACAGCTTTGAGAAAGATACATCACTGACTAATTATGGAGACAGTTGTCATGAGCTTCACAAACCAGCACACAAAACATTCCCATGTAGATGTCCAGTATATGCTACAGTATGCCAATGCGAATAACCTGTGAATGATTGAGAAGGAGCACAGGCTGGCTAACAACGTGAGTTACGTCCTTCACTAGGACGTAAAAAATCCTTATGGACAAGCCATACTGCAATCTCTGTCGTTTGGAGGTTTTTGATCGCTGTGCAAGTAGAAAATCTGCAGACTGGAAAAAGGGATCCATCGTGTGTATGCAGATGCTGCCGAGGAGTATGTCCTGCAGGCAAATCTGGCATATCCCCTCCATGTGGATGATGCACACAGCGGTTTGCCACTGTCTCCAGAGCACCTAGACGTTCAAAATTGGTCTGCCCCCAAATTGATGAAAACACAGGGGAGTAAGCGGAGATACATTCAGCACTACAGGAACCTCCAGCAATTTATCAGTTTGGATGTGAGACTTATTAGGTGGCATCTCTTTCAGTCAGCATCCTTGGTTGAAGGAGTACATTGATGTGAATATCTAAAAGAGGGGCCTCGCGATGTGTGGTTTTGAAAAGAATTTTTATAAATTAATGAACAGATCTGTTTTCGGCAAAACTATAGAGAATGTAAAAAACTGCCATGAATTTCATTTAGTTTACCGCTGGGACGGATGTTGCAGTGCAAGAGATCAAATTGCAAACTTAAATTTTAAGTGGGCCACGGTCTTCAATGAAGGACTAGTTACGTTTTAGGGTTTCAGTGGTGTTTAGGAAGCCTGTCTATATCAATTTGTGTATTCTGGACCTCTGAAAATTTCACATGTACTGATTCCACTTGCTGATCAGTTTTATATAGATACAGATTATGTTATCTACTGGGTAAAATCCTGCTGGCCACATCCTCTGACGTGACACCTCTCTAGCATCTCTTGTGTGCGCACCACCAGCTGAGGTGGAAGCACTACTGTGGAGGCACAGGTTGGGTGGGCAGCTGGCTGTGGCCCCACCCCTGCAGGTCTCCTCCTGAGGACAATGCTGGAGACTTTCGAATAAGCTCTGACTCTTGGGATGGTTATGAGCAATTGAATGATGAGGATTGGGATGCAGTGGAAGAGAAAGAACAATTTATTTTATATTTTCTTTATTTACATATGTACATTCTATACTCATTGTGTTGAGAAATGTTTTCTAAGAAGTTGCCTTATATGAGTCTTAAATTCAGCCTCTACAGTATTCAGTAGTATTCAGTCCCACAAAGCCTCAACATATATATATATATATATATATATATATGTTGAGGCCTTGTTGGACTGAATATATATGAGTAGATATATCATCCCTGAATTCCGCTTCAGTGGACTTCATACTAATCGGTTCTCCTGGCACACAGAGAATACATGCCTTTATAAACTGCTACTCTTACATTCAGGTGCCAGAATGTGAGTCTACCTGTAGCAGTCGCTAACACACAGTATAAATCATCCAAATCCCCCACACGAGAATGTTTTATTTAAATGCCCAGATCCCATGAAGTTAATCAAGCATATCTTCCCTGTATATATCCTCTGCTGAAACCCTCTTCCCTTAAATTTTAATGTGAGTTGGTGAGTGAAATGGAACACACTCTGTCGTCATTTACATATTTTTTATACTCCCTCACGCTACACAGGTAGTCCTCTCATGCCAAAAAGGCATCGAAAGTTTTCTACATCGGTACCCATGAAGGGCCTACATCCACGTTCTTAGATAGACTCAAATTATATGTGTTGGTGAAAAGCAGAACACTTCTCCAACGTAACTGAGACTTGGCGAGTTGAGGAAAATCAGAAATCTGTACAACATAGTAGAAAGGCTGCAGAGTCTGATAAATCTGAAAGGTTGTCTGTGGCTTGCCGTTGCATTTCAGCTCTGCGATGTCTTCCTGAAAAAATACATAGGTATAGTCGAATGTATTTGGTTTCTTGCCGATCCCTGTTGGCAGCACTTCGTGATGTTCTTTTCACTACTGTATACGGACCTGAAGCGATCCTTATTGGGCGAGAGCAATTTGGGGGAGGGCAATGAAGGGGGAAAGAAGGGTGAGCGGACGGGAGGGTGGCATAAGCTGTTGTGTCTGTTGTAATATCACACCGGAAGAAAAGAGCTGACAGATACTGAGGCAGCGATTTCGGTCGCAACCCACAGTGATCCTGTGCTACGAACCCTCACTGCAGTCTGTTAACGAATGAACGAGCGTACAGAATAGGTTTCTATATATGTGAGTAGTACGAAAATTTCTTAATAACAGAACCCCTTACATTGTAATCGCCAACGAGTGTTCATGAGAGACAAAGGTATCGCCGAGCATACAGAATAGGTTTCTAGATATGTGAATGGTACTAAAATTTCTTAATAACAGAACCCCTTACATTGTAATCGCCAACGAGTGTTCATGAGAGACAAAGGTATCGCCGAGCATACAGAATAGGTGTCCAGATATGTGAGTGGTACGAAAACTTCTTAATAACAGAACCCCTTACATTGTAATCGGCAACGAGTGTTCATGAGAGACAAAGGTACCGCCGAGAGTGCCGCAGAACATAATCTGACAGAGAGGATGAGCTGATGGTGGTGTGGTGTATGGGGAGATGTAAGTGTTGAGTGACTGTAGGAGGGTATAAGATGACTTAAACAAAATTTCTAGTTGGTAATTAGATGTAAGTGTAGAAATATTCGAATATAGCATTAGCGGTGTGCTGCTTGACAGATTCATATCGATGAAATATCAAGGTTTAACGTTGCAAAGCGATATGAAATGGAATGAGCATGTAAGGACTCAGCGGAGAAGGTGAATTCTCGACTTCGATTCGGAGAGTTTTAGGAAAGTGAGGTTCATCTCTAGAAGACAGAATGTAGGACACTAGTACAACCCATTCTTTGGTCCTGTTTGAGTGTTTTGGATCTGCACCAGGTCCTATGAAATGAAGACTTCGAAGCAATTGAGAGGTGTGTAGCCGGATTTGTTACCTGTAGGTCCGAATATCTTGCGAGTGTTATGGAGGTCGTTTGTGACCCTAACTAGGAACTCCTGTAGGGAAGACGATGTTCTTTTCGATGAAGACTGTTGAGGAAATTTAGAGAACCGACAACATTCGAAGCTGACTGCAGAACGATTTCACTGGCGTCAACGTCCATTTGGCGTAAGGAGCACTAAGACAGGGAAATTAGGGTGTTTGTGGAGGCATATAGACAGTCGTTTTCCTCCTCGCTCTATTTACGAGGAAAGGAAATGACTAGCGCAGGTGCAAGGCAACTTGCACCATGCACCACACTGTGACGTATGGCGTACGTATGGAGATGTAGATGTAGATCGACAACTACACCAATACTCAGCATGCCACCTGGCTGTGTGTGGCGGAGCGTGCTTCTAGCACCACTAAGTGACAGTCGCTTTACTGGATTTGTTGCATCTTGTGGGTGCCCTGCAAACAAACTCTCTTTGACTCGTCTTCCATACAAGATTGGCCCTAATTGTAATCCCTTGGCAGTCAGTTGAATTGGCACCCTTTGGATTTGTGTGACTCCTCGAGTAGCAGGAATTTAACGGATTCCTTCTAGTTCTCAAGTGAATGCCATAACACTTTTCATTATTTAGAGTAAACTGTCACTTTTCGCACCAAAATCGACACATTCTCTAAATCATTTTGCAATTGGTTTTGATCTTCTGATGACTTTACTAGATGCTAAACGACAGCATCATCCGTAAACAATGGCTACTCAGATTGCCTCCTAAATCGTTTGTATTGATTAAAAACAGCAGAACGCCTAAAACAGCTCCTTGAAGATGGCCAGGTACCACATTTGTTTTACTGGACGACTTTTTTGAATTACTACTGCGCACACAGGAATATGGCTGCGATGCGAAGGAGAGACGTCACGTGTCCTGTGTTTAGCCGTCCTGTGGCAGACTTCCGCCTCACTCGTCGTTATATCGAGGCTGCGCTCCCTGCGACGCGCACTGCCTCTGCCTGCTGCCCAGTGTCGACAGCAGACAATGCATCCGGCAGGAGTGGTTGCCGCGCTGGCGGCTCTGCTCGCAGGGAATGGGACCTCGGTGCTGGAGTGCGTCTGCACCCACCATACCGCCTCCGTACGCTCGGGATTCAGTTACGCTGAATTCGAGATATGGAGGAACTACTGCGACTTTCCCGGTAAGTGCTTTTTCGTGCAGTACGGATTCACAAGACTTACGCGCAGTGCGGTTTTCAAACACTCACAACCGGCTTGGCTTTCACATGCCGTTATCAAAGATTATAGTTTTCTCACTGACAGTGAAAGACTATGTTTATCAGGGGTAAACTGCACTTCATTCTCAACATTTTCGGAACAGAGTGTGGAAACACCTCTCTGCTTCACACGGTCTCATGAGATAGCAGCCGCTAATTTCGGCATATTCATGGAGTCGCCAAAAGATTGTTGTAGGCTATTTTCGATGAAAAATTTTACAAGGGCTACTGCTCTTTTCTTTTCTTGAAAATTATTTCGAGAATAAATGATTTTCAGTTCTGTTTGTAACTCAACTTTATTCAAAAACTGCGCAACAGCAGAAAGAATATTTACTGGACACTAATTTGTCAATGAAAAGCAGAAGTGCTGGTTAAGTAAATTAGAGGCCAACAAGTGGTTTGCTCTGTGGTATTATGAACAATGTTTCTAATTTTCAAAATTTCGTTTACTTATCATAGTTCAGGACATATGACGTCATAAACAGTGCGATGCACGACAGACTGCCTCATCATACATGACGTTTGTATTCATTGCTTCTTCACTACTACCTCTGTTCGTAACACATTCTACACAGAGTACCGACATACGCTGCTGAATGTATCTACAAAGTCATGTCATTGTATGACACATGGATCAAGAGATATGGCGTCATGAACACTGAGATGCGTGAAGAAATGCCGCATCATGTATGAATTTTTAATACATTTATTCTATATTATTAAGACACATACAGAGTTGAGCCCACTTAGAGAAATCCCTGATACATGGCAGAGCTTTTGACAGCTTTCAGCTGCAAAGTGCAAACGGCTGTAGGCGAAAACATTAGGCGTCTATTCTAAAGTGTCTGTACATTGCTGGGTTTGTCAGCTAATTATTTTAGAAAGTATCTGTAACCGAATGGAAAATTTTGAGTGTTGGAGTTTTAACCTTAAACTAAATGTTTGAATCACCATTTTCGTCTGGTTGCTGATACCTTCAATGTGTTTAACATTCCACAATGGCCTCTTTGCTCTTATGAATTATGAGAACTTTGTACGGGTTAAAGTTCCGTTTTATGGCTGATCCATGACGGATTCTTCGTTTCACAATTGCAACTGCACCAGCCACTTTTCGAGATTGCTACCTCTGCAAATAGTTATGAAAAACAGTTTCAATTGTTTCGACTGGTAGCTTGGGCAAACATTAAATTCAGTTGATGTTCATAGCAAATCCACATAATACATGAAGTTAAGATGTTTTCTTACAGTGGTTTAGATTTCTCTATGATTTTCACGCATGGCACAGGCACCGTCATAAATTTGAGATTTTATGTTTTCTTTCGGTGTTTGGACAACATCGGCGGGCACATTTTAAACTGAAACAGCTAAGGCGGAAACACTGTTACGCGATTGATTTAAAAATGTCCAAAATCTTTCAACTGGCTTTTCAGTAGATAACAGGCAATGAAATACTACAAACAATTGAAATTTGGAAGATACATTAGAAGTTTAATCTGCTATCACAGACACAAAGTCTGTCTTAGCTATTTCTGAATTGCGTTCCTCATGACACACATGTAACGAACAGTCCAGTAAATTCTTTTGTACACCACTGGATGTACCTAAAAGACAGCAGCACTGTTCATGTGCTCTTTCACAAAATGGTTCAAATGGCTCTGAGCACTATGGGACTTAACATCTGAGGCCATCAGTCCCCTAGAACTTAGAACTACTTAAACCTAACTAACCTAAGAACATCACACACATCCATGCCCGAGGCAGGATTCGAACCTGCGGCCGTAGCGGTCGCACGGTTTCAGACTGAAGCGCCTAGAACCGCTTGGCCACGCCGGTCGGCGCTCTTTCACAACTGCAGCTAAAGCGGAAGTGAAATTCACCCGCTCTCTGAGTATTCTAGGATTGTTAGATTCTACTGTTTCATCATGTACACGCAACGCAAGTTCAGACTGACTGCAGAACTTAATACAGCCAGTTGTCTTGGAAAGAACATAGTGGTTTCACCTTACGTTGCCGTTCTGTCTTTCTGTATTTTACATGAAAACTGAGCTAAAGTGTTGCCTAATTTCTGTTTTATCCAAGGGCTGAAAAATATAAATAACCATTCTTATGTCCAATAGATTCCTCTCGTTTCTTAACCTTCTCTGTTAGATGACTTACAAGGAACAGACCAATCTTTAGCAAGGCTCATTGGAAAGTGAGAATTTCGACAGGAAAAATATTAACGTGAAATGACTCACCGTCTCCACAGAAGAGGAGAGTCCGGGAGGTACAGAGACCAACCTTCTATGGGATGCATTCACTTCACGAAATGGATATCGTCGACCTTTAGGAAATGTTCAGAGCAAGCCATTAACCTGCACCATGAAAACCGAATAAAAAAATGGCGCCGGCCGGAGTGGTCGTGCGGTTCTAGGCGCTACAGTCTGGAACCGAGCGACCGCTACGGTCGCAGGTTCGAATCCTGCCTCGGGCATGGATGTGTGTGATGTCCTTAGGTTAGTTAGGTTTAATTAGTTCTAAGTTCTAGGCGACTGATGACCTCAGAAGTTAAGTCGCATAGTGCTCAGAGCCATTTGAACCATTTTTTTTTAACCAAAAAAATGGCGCGCATTAGTGATCATAAAGATTCGCACCATCAGTATCAAAGGCGAACTCATTGAGAGTTACAAACCTCTCAAGACGTTCTGCTAGGTATCCTATCTTAAAGCCTGCATATACAATGACACTGGTGTAACGGGCTTGATGAGAACTAATGGAATGTTATGGCATCCAGCTGACTGTAACACAGCCTGTCGTGGTACTTATCGTGAAACTGGCTGTGCTTTAAGGCGTTGCTGCAGATAGTGCGAAAATGTGTTTTATACGCACGGAAAGCACAAACATCTGGAGGTTGAATTCATCTGGTCGACCCAGGTGGTATAAACTGCAACGTCGCACACTTTCGAGGAGTATGATTTTTATACGCAGACTACGGATCAAACAAAAGCAACTTATTTTGACGAGGTATTAGCCAAAAATCAGTGTTCACACCAGAGTTGTAGTTCTCTTAGCCCGTTCTCCCACTGTCGCTTGCTGTGACGTAAGTATTCCCTGTTGCCCTTGCCAGGATCACACACACAAGAAATAATCAATCATAGGCGCAGAGCGCCTCTTACTTCTCGCAGCGCAATAAATAGCGTCCAGCCAATTTACCACCTGGTTTAAAAGCCGGCATAATTGTATACGAATGCGTTAAGGAATTTGTATTAGATAAATTTGATACAACTCTCTCGGAACCTCTAATTTTCTGGTTCCCTTTCAAATGCTTTTCCTCTTCAAATGCCTATTGGTTGCAGTTGAAAACAAATTCCTTACTGAACGATGAGATAAGTTTGTTTACTTCCTCTACAAATTTTTGGGCCGATTGGTTCAAATGGCTCTGAGCAGTATGGGACTTACCATCTGAGGTCATCAGTCCCCTAGAACTTAGAACTACTTAAACCTAACTAACCTAAGGACATCACACACATCCATGTCCGAGGCAGGATTCGAACCTGCGACCGTAGCGGTCGCGCGGTTCCAGATTGAAGCGCCTAGAACCGCTTGGCCCCACCGGCCGGCTTTGCGCCGATTCCGTAGTTTTCTATGCATCGCCAAGTTGAGGCTTTGTTTGAAATCTCGTCCCCTTACGTCTTCCAATTGTGTGGCATTGTCTGAAGTTATGCCACCATCCACTGCTTCTCTCGAAATTACTACAATGTATGTCGCGCTCAATTTGACGTGCCTAACGTAGTACGTCTCAAGCATGTACTTCCCGTAAATTGTATGGAGCACGCTTGAAACGCGCAAACATCATCAGTTTTTGTGGCAAGTGCGCCCTGTCCTCCGTTGAAGATCCGTAGTTTTTCTTCTACACTACCGGTCATATTTCTGCGGACTTATTCAAAATCTGCTCGTAATTGTTCTTTTGCTATGCTGTGAATGATTTTCCAAGTACGTAAGAATGTTTAGTACCTTTTCCTTGGACAACGATTGTCCTTTACTACATTTCACTGAAGACGGGAATTGGGGCTCTCTACCCGACAAAAGTGATGGCCCGACACCTGCCTCAGTGCCACTTTCTCTTGGTGAGCACGTAACCGTCATCACTGCACACCTCACGTACATTGTTCGCACTGTCGAGCATACACGACACCACGCACTCCACTGACCCACATTGCATGAACGCTAATCTTTCATGCGCCACTGCTTTCTCACTCGGCGAGATTTCTTGGGTTCCTTTCTCATGAAAACTCAACTTCGGCTACTGTTATTGAAGATATAACGCAATGTCTGCTTTGTTTATCGTTGCCATTGCTCTGCTTTGTACCAACACCACCAGCACTGTCCACAGTCCCATCAGAAGCCACTCTTCGTACGTTTACAGCCCGACGGTCCCACCGGCTGCGAGGGACATCACCAGAATTAGCAGTATCACGGAGGCGGTACGAGACTCTTTGAGTGTTTACTGACGAGATTAGCTCATCGTCGAGGTGGCCTCATCTTGACTCCCCTCAGCGAAGCGGATCTGACGGGTGTAGCCGCGCGGGCTTCCCTCTGTTTCTTTACAGAGATATTACGCTTTCTTCTTTTTTTCTTAATTTTGCATTCTAACTAACTGCGGGTATTTTCACGCATTTGCTGCGAAAGACTTAATTTGCCCTCATTCGTTATTGTTTCATCCTTCGTGAGGGAATGAGCAGGCAGAATACCTTTTGTGTGTCCAGAGACTCTACCGTAAACTTTCTGGTAGATGGGAACAGATCGCCACTTTTTAGTGCACAGCCACTGCCTGCCACTCAGTGCCTTCATTGCTGCTTCATTTGGGCGAGGAGCCGTTTCTCAACCGCACTACCATATCGGTGGAGAATTTCAGTGCGATTATTTAAAAAATGATCTGAACATTTGATGAGTACTTCGCTATTACATTTGTTTTCTCCCTGCTCCGTAAGCGTTGAACGTTCCCACACAAGTAACAAAGGAACAAAAAATGCAACTGCTACCTCAGACGTGTACAGAACAACAAATGATAGCGCATCCGCTACTTACCTGACGAGATAAACCGCGTAAGCAGGGCGACAAATGGTTCAAATGGCTCTGAGCACTATGCGACTTAACTTCTCGGGTCATCAGTCGCCTAGAACTTAGAACTAATTAAACGTAACTAACCTAAGGACATCACACACATCCATGCCCGAGGCAGGATTCGAACCTGCGACCGTAGCAGTCGCGCGGTTCCAGACTGTAGCGCCCAGAACCGCACGGCCACTCCGGCCGGCCGCAGGGCGACAACTAACGGCAAAATACAGTTCAGAGGCGCATGCCAGCGATTATAGCGAGAAAGGAGTGGTATGCCGATTATGTCAATGAGAATTCCAGCTGCGGTTGTTGTGACTGTGAGGCAATCTTTGGCAGGCAGACTGCGATGAGACAGGCTAAGTGGGTGGCGCTCCAGAAGATGAGGCCACAGAATGCCTTGAGTCGTCGTTCACGGCACAGCCTGGAGCACTGGAGTCACCTGGAGAGGCTCCCATCGGCTACCGCTGCAGCGAGGGGCGACGTCTGGAGCGCCCTGGCGGCTGCAGTCCAGCTGCCTCTCGGCCAGCCTCGAGTCTCCTGTCCAACCCCGCACTGGCAGCTGCGACACTAATGTAAGACTGCCTCTCCGCTAGCGTTCTGCAAAGATTTATGAGCGCGGGTCTATATGTCTCATCGACAAGCTCAAATTAGCCATATCGCCAGTCAAATCACTTAACGATAAGTGTATTTTTGACTTGAATAATACTCTCTGCGTCTAGCGAGGTACATTCCACGTTACTGTGGTACCACTTGTTTCGGGCAGAGCTGACTCTATCAAGCTGGGGCAGAACTGCAAAGGTGACATGGAGCCTCGAATTGTTTTGTGGACAGGATGTCGAAAGATCGCAAGTGAACTGTCTCGAAGACTCAGGAATGTAACAGTTGCAATCCATGTAACCGATCACGTGTACTAAACCAAGTGGCTCCCCATGAAATGGGCGAGAATGAGAACAAAGAACGCAACGTGGCACCCTCCACTCTGCTCGGGGCCTTGATGCACTGATCGTCCTTCGTGGTGATCTGATCAGAACGAGGGCTTGTACGGAATGACGGCACAGTGTCCAGTGTCCAGTGTTGTACTGTCGGGGTGGCTCTGCCCGCTTCCTCCTCAAGGGGAGCCGCAGCAGTGGCCGCCGTGCTGACAGTCAGCTGGCTTGCTGATCATTTGCTAATAAAAGTGTGCAGTACACCCGATGCCGTGTCGACTATCGCTGACTGCTGCTCTCTTAGTGTTTCACTTTCAGTGGCTGCTTGTATTTATGTGGATAGGAGAAGTCAATGTACGCTCGTGTGAGGAGTCAGAGTGCAGACATGGAGGTGGCTGAAGGGTGTTTTGCAGATCTGTTACCGCAGTTCATGCCGTGCGGCACCCCGGAGCACCTGTCCGCCGCCGTGGCGGCTGTGGAGCACCTGGCAGTCATCGTCAGCGGCTACGGACTGCCGCCGCCGCCTGCAGGTGGAGGGGGGGAGGGAGGGGGAGGGGGAGGGGGGTGCTCCGGCGCCCTGGCGCAGCTCCGCCGCCTCACGGACCGCCAATCCTCGGAACTCGTCGGGGAGCTCGGCTGCCGGATCACTGCCGACTGCATCGACTCCTGCTCAGTACCGAGGTACGCACCCCACTCGACGCCAAATCTACTAACTTTACAACTAATCCTCTTCTTCTGTCATTAAATTTCATCTCAATGCTGTCACATACTGCCAATAAGCATACATTAGTTAGACCCAAGGAGGCAGTGCACTAATACCTTCTACCGCCGCCTCTTCTGTTGACACTTTGCACCGCGTAGTCGAAGAATGTGACTCGTGGTATACGTCTCTCTCCAGTCGCTATCTCCGCATATCGCGACAGGAAACAGTAAATGGTCTGATGACGATAGTCAAATATGGAAAGCGGTAACCATCAATAAAACATTTTGCAATCGAGACTCATTACCTTACTAAAATTCAATTTGAATCCCTATCCCTTAACCATATTATCAAAAATCAATAAGAGTACAGTGTCATTTGTGATGACAACAGCTGTAGTTTGATGTGGTTGTTAGTTGTAAATAAGTTCAAAAGTGAACAATAAACACCGCCAGTGGCTAAATTAAATACTTTATCGAAAGAAGCAGTTAGAGAGTCAACACCCTGCACCACCAGTTAATAGTAGTGCGCCATATCATCTGCTATATATACGCCATTAAAATCTCTAACACGGCAGTAGTTAGCAACAGTAAAATTATGGAGGTCATAGGAATCATACTGCCAACCAGTGGGCACGTCAGAAGTTTATTCAAACTTTTATCTAGGTTTCCTGTTCATTACGCCATGTTTCTGTATCTTAGCATTTATATGGATCAGTTAATTGCTGACCGAGCTTTATGACCTGGTTTCTCTTTCCACACAATAAGTTTACACTTCCTCCAAGGAAGACGGGTTTATATCTTTTGAAACATAGATAAAGATTTGAATAAACTTTTGATGTACAACTAGCTGGTTGCATGATTCCTATTCTTTCCATACATCATTAAGTTACAGTGAGACAGTCAGACTCAAGCCAACTTTTTCTTGAAGGATCATGCAATGGCATCACAATGTTACCACCTCTAGCCTCGAAAATTCCTTCAGTCCAGCACTGATGATAGTACCGAAATTTTCTCCAGATACGCAGCATCCACCCGAGGCCTCCTACTGATGACCAGATCCCGTAAAGCGATCAGTCAGCGGGGAAGTCGGTTGCCACCTCGCAGCTGCTGTTCCAAACAGTACCGTACAATGTCTGTGGCTATAAGACTGGGTTGTCTAGTAGGTGCTCAAGGGTGCCTGAGTGTTTGTGAAACCAGGAGTGTACGCACGCAGCCCTGAGAACACGACTGTGCCATCTTCTACAAATCAAGTGTCCAGAGAATACTGATCAGGAAGGTGTAGAAGATACGGCAACACTTTGTCATGGAGAATGTTGAAATAAACGTGCTGGTTCAGCTTCAGATTAACCTTAATGACTGATCCAACTCAAGGTGACAGAAACACTTGCATAATACCATGAAACCACCACTGGCCTGAACTACATCCTCTACACACTGCAGCTTAAACGCCTCATTCGGCCGTCGGACCAATCGACATCTCAGTATTTTCAGAACAGGCGAAATCGGGACTCGTATAACGCACCTCCAACCAGCCACTGTGTTTTTGGCCCACTCAAGACGCGCATCTGTGTGTGTCTCTGTGAACGACGGTCGCTGACTAGAAATGTGGAGTCTGTGCAGCTGCCTTCGCAACGATTTCTCTGCAGCTGGTTCAGAAGGAGCTGCTTCGACTGGCAGTGCCAATTTTCGTCTGGTTTGAAACTCATCACCGGTGACCTGGAGTGACACCTATCACCAGCCCTGTCGGCTAGAATCTTTCTACGCCACTGCGTTACATCACTACGAGTGGTTCACCATTCGTCGCAGATACTTGGACAGTCCGCGTTGGCACAATAACAAATTGTCCAGCTTTGCTCGCGGTGTGGTCGTGGACCTATCCAAACGCAAAAATTCCTTCCTGCCACTCCTCGACATCGCCACGTCGACCCAGGTGACCGCGCTGACTCCACGCGAGCGACTGACACGTGCACACCGCGATCGCCACCTCACCGTCACCACTGACGTCAGCGGTGGGGCATCACGTGACCGCCTGGTGCCTCCCCTGCACCACAGCATCCACCACTCCAAAGCGACCCCTGTACTCAGTTAAGTGGAGGCATAGCATTTCGCGTGGGGAGATTATTTCGTGCTTTCCAGAAGCTCTGGGTTTTGTACACTTTTAGCCAACACTTAATTCGCGTATGATATGCATCAGGTTGGAAATCATGCTCTAGTTGGTAACTTGAAGCTCACTTTGTTCTTTCTTAGTTTCACTCACAAGTGGTGTACCATTATCGGTGGATTAATTTCGTTCTACAAAAGACACGTCGCTTTACGATCACCACACAAGTGTTGTTATTGCTGTTAGAGGCATACGTGTACTGTTCACTGAATATGTACAAATCACAAATCTTAGTTCCTCATTTGGACATAATGGCATTTTAATACAGTAAAGGAAAACTTTCCTGACATTCTGCAACTATTATTTACATAATCACAATCTAGGATTCAGGTTCTTATGCTATGATCAAGTGACAACATGATCGGTTGTGACTAAATTCGTAACAGCTGCACAACATCGGGAAAATGTTTCCGTTGTGATATTATTTTCATGCTCTGTTGAGCATCGAACTATAATACATTTTACTTAGTTTCATTTTCTGTCAAATGTGGTTATGTCTCCGTCATATTAAGAAGTGAATTACATCTCAACATATCCGTATCTTATTAAGTTAGCTAATAAGATTGCTGAAAAGTTGACCTGTCACATTCAATAGTATAATTAAATTAGGACATAAGACACTGAAGCAGTAGATCAGTTGTCATATTCGGGCAGCAATATAACTGATGATAGCCGAAGTAAACGGGATATAAAATACAGGCTGTCTGCAGTTCGGAAAGCATCTCTCGAAAAAAGGACTTTTTTATTGTTTAATATAAACCTGACTGTTAGGAAGTTATTTCTGAAAGTATTTGTCTCGAGTGTAGTCTTGTATGAAAGTGAAACATAGACAAGCAGTTGACACAAGAACAGAATAGGAGATACTGAAATGTAGTGATAGATCAAACTGCTGACGAAAAGGTGTATAGATGGTTTAATTAATGAGAAGATACTGAGTCGAATTACAGACAGTAAAAAATATGGCACAACTTGACTAAAAGAAGTAATCAGTTGACAGGACACCTCCTGAGCCGTCAGGGAATCGTCCGTTTGGTAATGGAGAAAAAGTGTGCGGAGTAAAAATTGTAGAGGAACACTAAGCGATGAGTACAGTAAACACGTTCAAATGAATGCAGGTTGAAGTAGGTATTTGGAAGTGAAGGGGCTCGCACAGGATAGTGCAGCGTGGAGAGCTGCGTCAGACCAGTCTTCCAGCTAACGACGACAAAGACAAATAGCTACGACAATTGTGGTGATAACAGAAATAAAGTTACTTCACGTTAATATAGATCAGTAATGGGACGGACGAAAATCTGAATCTTGCTGGCTGATGGACACTGCGTGTCAGGGTGGAACTCAAACCCAGTCCTCCTCCTTTTGCGGACATCGCCCTCACCAATACGGGAATTGATGGTCCGCCCCGATGCAAAACACTTTTGTTGTTTAGTTATTCATTCTGCAAACTAGTTTCAGCGACAAATATCGCAATCATCAGTGGGTTGCTTACATCTGAAACATACAGAAAATAGCATAATTATAAAACACTGTAAAACATTGTTACATGTGTACTCTTTGTTTTTTAAATATTGTTTTCTGTGAGTACTTTCATAATACTTTATTTATCATACATTACAGCGTGGTTTTAAGACTGTTGTCGCTGTCTGCGGCATATTTTCCGTTTTTTTCTGTTGCCATTTTTCTCGCCATACATTGTGTCATCTGCAACTGTGTGAGCGGCTGTTAGTAATGAAATGTAAAAACGTGAACTTGCGTATGTGAGCGTTATGCACTAGGGATTGCGGTAGTGTTGTGGATACAGTTTTGGTGTGTACTAAGTTGTTACTTAATTTCTCGTGTAGCTAATCAAGTTCGATGGACGGTTTGCCGCTACTTTGATAAACAGAAAAACATACGGACTACTTGAAACATTTGATATGTTAAGCGTTGTTTTCCCATGTCCTCTGCTAAAAAAAGCTACGGCATGGGCCACAACTGAAGGTAGTAGAGGTTCCCGTTTTTTTTTCTCTCTCTATGAGAATTGCTGTGTCGAGAGGAAGTGAAGGAATCTTGCCTGTTTTCACTAGCTGAGGCATCGCAAGGGAAAATGCTAAATTTTCCAAGGATATGCTCCTCTTCTTTTCTGGATTTACCTCATTCGCATGGTAAGTGATTTGAGCTCTTATTCCCGCTAAACCATGGCAGTGTAGGATACGACCAGTAGCCACCTTCTTGTCACCCGTGCTACGGAATACTCACCTCCCAGCTGATCAGCTGTGTAGGCTCCTCCTTCCTTTGTTACGTTGTAATTCTTGCCTTACTGCTGGAAGTTTATCTCTTACTCTCCTTTCTTGCCTTGAGCTTCTGTGGCCAAAACAGATGCAACGTAAAAGGAGCAGGAGTTTTCTGTAGTTCATCACAGCTCTCGTAATCTCCATACCTGTACCACCTGCTCTCCACAGTTCGATGACATTAGTGTGGTTTCCTTGCGTAATCCCAAAGCAATCCCACTAATGCTATTGTTTCACATCTTGTAGCCTTTTTTTGCATCCCTTTATCTGTAATACTGTACAGTTTCTTTCTTAGACTGAGTACACAAGTTTGTGTATCTTACTATTTTGTCAATCATTTCCAGTCTAAGTACTGTCCATTTCACTTGACACCTCTCTGGCAATACTTTCACCTTAGGAAATATTTTTAAAATGTTCTTTCTTTAAATTTTTCTGGCCTCATTAGCACATAATTTATTCCATTTTCATGTTCCTCCCTCCCAGTAAAAATACACTCCTGGAAACTGAAATAAGAACACCGTGAATTCATTGTCCCAAGAAGGGGAAACTTTATTGACACATTCCTGGGGTCAGATACATCACATGATCACACTGACAGAACCACAGGCACATAGATACAGGCAACAGAGCATGCACAATGTCGGCACTAGTACAGTGTATATCCACCTTTCGCAGCAATGCAGGCTGCTATTCTCCCATGGAGACGATCCTGGATGTAGTCCTGTGGAACGGCTTGCCATGCCATTTCCACCTGGCGCCTCAGTAGGACCAGCGTTCGTGCTGGACGTGCAGACCGCGTGAGACGACGCTTCATCCAGTCCCAAACATGCTCAATGGGGGACAGATCCGGAGATCTTGCTGGCCAGGGTAGTTGACGTACACCTTCTAGAGCATGTTGGGTGGCACGGGATACATGCGGACGTGCATTGTCCTGTTGGAACAGCAAGTTCCCTTGCCGATCTAGGAATGGTAGAACGATGGGTTCGATGACGGTTTGGATGTACCGTGCACTATTCAGTGTCCCCTCGACGATCACCAGTGGTGTACAGCCAGTGTAGGAGATCGCTCCCCACACCATGATGCCGGGTGTTGTCCCTGTGTGCCTCGGTCGTATGCAGTCCTGATTGTGGCGCTCACCTGCACGGCGCCAAACACGCATACTACCATCATTGGCACCAAGACAGAAGCGACTCTCATCGCTGAAGACGACACGTCTCCATTCGTCCCTCCATTCACGCCTGTCGCGACACCACTGGAGGCGGGCTGCACGATGTTGGGGCGTGAGCGGAAGACGGCCTAACGGTGTGCGGGACCGTAGCCCAGCTTCATGGAGACGGTTGCGAATGGTCCTCGCCGATACCCCAGGAGCAACAGTGTCCCTAATTTGCTGGGAAGTGGCGGTGTGGTCCCCTACGGTACTGCGTAGGATCCTACGGTCTTGGCGTGCATCCGTGCATCGCTGCTGTCCGGTCCCAGGTCGACGGGCACGTGCACCTTCCGCCGACCACTGGCGACAACATCGATGTACTGTGGAGACCTCACGCCCCACGTGTTGAGCAATTCGGCGGTACGTCCACCCGGCCTCCTGCATGCCCACTATACTCCCTCGCTCAAAGTCCGTCAACTGCACATACGGTTCACGTCCACGCTGTCGCGGCATGCTACCAGTGTTAAAGACTGTGATGGAGCTCCGTATGCCACGGAAAACTGGCTGACACTGACGGCGGCGGTGCACAAATGCTGCGCAGCTAGCGCCATTCGACGGCCAACACCGCGGTTCCTGGTGAGTCCGCTGTGCCGTGCGTGTGATCATTGCTTGTACAGCCCTCTCGCAGTGTCCGGAGCAAGTATGGTGGGTCTGACACACCGGTGTCAATGTGTTCTTTTTTCCATTTCCAGGAGTGTATAAACAGCGGAGAGTGATTATTCGCTGTCACCGTCTGAATTGTGTTCTCGTTCAGAATCCGAATCGCGGTCACTTGGTGCGATAAGTTCTTCCTCTTCATCCTCAGTGACGTCACCGTTTTCGTTGCCTGGTTCGGTGTCGAACCCTGGATCCTCGTCGTCAGTCAGCTTTTGCGTGGCCTGTAGAGGGTGATAGGGGCCCGCTTGTGGACAAAGGGTGACGAGATCTTGTATTCTGAGATGGCACACACGTTGTCTATTTTGCGTTACTACAGCTCACTTGGACGAATGACAATACAACTTAGCACTGAGTTAGCTGAAGCCATAATGAAGGTATAGATACCGCTCGCAATTTTAAAACAACAATGTAATTTTTGTATTTATTGTGCAGAGATCTGTAGAAGACAATGTAATTTGAAGTTGCCGCACTTTATACATAGACGCACCCACTCGCTAGTTAAAGTTTTGTAAAGATTGGCAACTTCTTTAATTGTTTGTAAATGTAAAATTGTGCACCTAGAAAAAAAGCAGATAATAGCTATCCTACGATTACCACACCAGTGAGTCAGAATTGGAATCAGTTAATTCACAGAAACACGTAGGTGTAGGAAATACAGAAACCTATACTGGCAGTCGCCGGCCGCGGTGGTCTAGCGGTTCTAGGCGCGCAGTCCGGAACCGCGCGACTGCTACGGTCGCAGGTTCGAATCCTGCGTCGCGCATGGATGTGTTTGATGTCCTTAGGTTAGTTAGGTTTAAATAGTTCTAGGGGACTGATGACCACAGATGGTAAGTCCCATAGTGCTCAGAGCCATTTGAAGCATTTATACTGGCAGTCGTTTGAAGGTAGATGCCAAATATTCCGTGAATGCCTACCTGTAAATAAATATTATCTGAAATATTCCGCCTTCATCAAAACACAATTTGTTCTTCTTCACCCGTTCAAGTTTCGGCGAAGCTTTACCGTTAGGAGAGGTTCCCTTCATTTTTCTGTCGAACAAAGAGTGTATTCTTATCCCAGTGCGGTATTTTACTCTTTACTCTGCAGAAGAACTAATGGAAACCCACTGATGATATTGAAATATCGACAGAATATATATCGGTAAAAAAAAGAAGAAACCGTGTTTGTTCAAGGCTGAATCTTTTCAAATTCCTGTTACTAAATCAAAGACGAGATAAAAAACCTGAGATTTCATGCAGACAAATCACCTCAAGATGAATACCCACTCCCACACCAGGGAGACTGCCCAGTATGTGCTACTGCAGGAAATACCCTCTGCCATCCACTTTCAAGGGGTTTTTAGAGTATCGAAGTGGAAGAAAATTTTGATGTTGCCAACTTGTTATTTTTACAGCCCTACAACACAATATTTACTGTGCTAAAAGAAAAAAAATTATTTCTCAAGGTATGTTACTGACATAACGAAGTACAGTGCCAGTGCATGATGTATGAAAACACACTGTCCCACATGGTATATGATCTCAACCACATGCACCCTTATTTATTGCGTAATTACTGCTTCGATTTCCTTACCATTTGCATTCCACAGCTTTACCTTCATCCGCGCACATTAAAAATGGCGTTACAAGCAATGTGCGTAGATGGGCCACAGGAGTTTGAGTTTCTCTTTGACGTACTTGAATTTATTACTTAAACTTTTGCATACCCCATGATGATAACAACATCTTCACACTACCACATTCAGTGAGCTGAATGTTTCCAATACTCGCCTGGCCCTGCCCTAGTTATATACCAGCTTATTTTGATGTTGTTGTGAGGTTTGTATGCACTACTCGCACAGCTGATGCTCTCAACTGTTTAATGACATTTTTCAAGATATTACAGTGTTTTCTGTAATTATATTTAGCTGATGGCTCTTGGTACTGCCGTATTCCTTGATAGTATTTCTGTTTTTAACGTGTGTTATTCTGATGCATTGTATTTTACACGCTGTCTGTCTGCCACTTGTAAAAATGGTTTTTGTACCACAGTGGACATCTTTTGCCTGGAAAATATGAAACGGACACATGTGAAGTATTACACCTTATATCCAGTCTCTGTCTTCTGTTCACCTCTGGCCACAGATGACGCCTTATGCGCTGAATGAATGACTTCGCCGCAGCTGGCTGGAGGCTCCAGACCACGGCCGGCCGCGGCTGCCAGACGCCACGCGTGCAGCGCGTGTTGTGTGGGCCGCAGCACAGGGCGGCACGGGCCCGCCCTAAGTCTGCCTCTCGGCTCCGCTCGGTCCTCCTCGGAGGCGCCCGGCAGAGCGCGGCGCTTCATCCGGCGTCTTTCGGTCTGCTCAAGTCTCTGGAGTTCGGCAGTATCATGCCGTCAGCGCTGTTTACCTTTCGCTGTTTGTCCGTGGTATGGCGGAGGGTCACTGGTCCGATGCTTGTTTGCACGAAGGAGGCAGTCAAACCATCTACCGTCGGAATCCGTCAAAATGAATGGCAGTGACAGAAGAGAGCGAAGAGATTTCTCAATTCGCTTACGTTAAGGGTAGCGCATATCTGCCATGAAACGTCATTATGTACATGGATACTTTCCAGATTACACTCAAGTGCCTGGTGGAGGTTTCTCCGTACCACCTTCACAACAATTCTCTGTTATTCCAATGCCAAACACTGCGCTGAAAAACCGAGTACCTATACCTTTCCGTGGTAGCTCCGATTTTCTATATTTTATTATGATGATCGTTTCTCCTAAGTATGTCTGCGTAGTATGGTTAGAGGCGCCATGTCACTGATTGCGCGGCGCCTCCCACTGGAGGTTCCAGTCCTCTCTCGCGCATGGGGGTGCGTTTGTTGTTCTCAGGATAGGTTAGTTCAAGATAGTACAAGTATTGTGTAAGTCTAGGGGACCGATGACCTCTGTATTTTGGTCCCTTAAGAACTCACACACATTTGAACATGTCTGAGTTAACGAATTACTTTCATACGCGTAGGAGAAATCTGGTGACTGAAATTTCGTGAGATGATTCTGAACGAAAAACGCCTTTCTGATGTCTACCCAAAATTCTGTATCATGCCAGTGACACTCATTCCCCTATTACACGGTAATAAAGGACGTGCAGCCCGTCTTTGAACTTTCTCGACGTACTCCATTAACCCTATCTGGTAACGATCCCACACAGTGCAGCAGTACTACAAAAGAGGGCAGACAAGCGTCGTGTATGCAGTCTGCTTAGTAGATCTGTTACATTTTCCAAGTTTCTACCAATAAAACGCAGTATTTTGGTTCTCTCCCCCACAAAATTTTCTATGTGTTCTTTCCAATTTAAGTTGTTCGTAATTATAACTTCTAGGCTTTTAGTTGAATTTGGGGGCTTTAGATTAGATTGATTAATCGTGCAGCGGAAGGTTGAAGCAGAACATTAGCTTAAAGAAAAGAGACAGGTCGGGATCAAATCAGAGTAGGAAAAGAAGAATGCTGCTTCTAGGCAGCAGTCATGGGAGGGGTGTAGGCCAGGAGCTTCAGGCGGAATTAGTTGCAGCGTGTCAGGTCACAAGATTTGTGAAACCAAATGCTAGCCTTAGCCAGGTGCTCACCACTCTCGGCTTTAATAATGATGCTCGACAGGTCCTCACTCGCCTTTTTACCGGTATCAGTCTCTCGGTGATTGTTAACGATCATCCTACACCCCCCCCCCCCCCGTCGATATCAATCAGATGGGGTTTACCCCAGGAGAGAAGCCCCTTATCCATGTCACTCTTGTTCTTGTTCTTAGAGCCCTTACTTCGCCGCCTCGCAATGCAATTGCGTGCCTTGACTATATTGGGGGATCCTTTTTCGGTCCATGCATAACGCCGATGACGTCACGGTTTTAGTACGACATGATGAGGACATACCGAGGCTTGAGGATACGTTGGATTCATTTTGTCGTCTTGCCAGTGCTCGCATAAATGATAGTAAATGCACGTTCCTACCGTTGAGAGGCTTAGATCATGTCGTTATTCCTTGGGCGATGGTCGTTAATCGCCATAAGACCTTCGGGATCTTAGTGCATCGCAATCCGATCAAAATGGCGACACTAAATTAGCGTGAGGTCACGAGTCGTGTTCACAGGGCGATCCCTGAACATGAACGCCATTCTCTTTGCCTCTTTCACAAGGTACGGGTTTTAGAGACCTATGTCATCAGTATAGTATACGTCGCGCAGGTCTTCCCGCTACCCGCGGTGATGGCCCGCAGACTGAAACAGCTGTCTGGTCGATTCCTGTGGCGCCGTCACACCTTTCGTGTCCGGTATGAAGTCGTGGTCAGGCCTCGTAAGCTAGGGGGATTGGGTCTTTCTGATATCAAAGTGCAGACATCCATCTTATTTGCCCACTGCAATGCTTTAACATGTATCCGGGCTCCGCATTCAGTTACCTCGCCTTTACTTTCCAGTCTCCGGCTGGTCAGTCTGACCCCTCCTTCTGTTTTTGAACGGATTAATCCTAAATTGCGGCACATTTTTTCTAATTATCGGTATCTTAGGTGCTGATATACTTTCTATGACGCATATTACTACCAACATATTATCACCCTGTGGGGTCGCACCATGTCCCATTTCATCTGTTGAACTTGCTTCCCTGTCAGCGTATTGGAAGACGGTCTAGTGTGGTCTCATCTTAGTCTTCCTGTATTGCCGATGGAGATTGCTTCAACGTGGTGTAAGGTCACTCACCGTCTGATACCAACCAGTGATCGTCTTTTCCGTATCGGCCTTCGTCCGACTGATCAGTGTGAGGACTGTCATCAGGCTGACACCTTGCTTCACAGGCTTGTTGCTTGCGGACGGGATGATTGGCTCTGAGTCAGTCGTCAGTTAGCTTTCCTCACTCGAGGGCCTGAAACCGCTTTCCCAGACGACACTGTCCTACATCCAGACGTATCCTCTTTTCCCCAGATGAAAATGATCACGATTGTCTGGCTCTTGGGTTACTATGTTCACTATGTCATTGAGGGCGGGAATGACCTAAATCCCCGCGTTTTTCACCATTATCTGACAACTGCGCATTGGAAATGGCAACAGTTGCCATGATACCGAACGCTTTTTGCGAATATGCTCATTCTTAAGTTTAATCTTCAGGCTGTTGGTTAAGTTCCCCTGTGATCCCTGTTTCTCCCCTGAGCTTGAGCCCCCTCCCATCTAGCTTTGTTTTGTCACTTTCCATGTGCACATAAAAAAATTGAGCAAAAGCGTGGGATAATGGGTTAGTCTTCCCATTCAGAATTTAATAATTGTTTGTGCCTGAACTAATTAGTTGATTTTCTTTTTGCAGCTGATATTAAATGATGGTTTGACTATGGTTGTCTTATTTTCATCAAAATACCAAGTCAATCAGATAATAATAAAAAAAGTTGGTAGAGCACATGCCCGCAAAAAGTCAAGGTCCTGAGTTCGAGTCTCGGGTCGGCACACAGTTTTAATCTGCCAGGAAGTTTCATATCAGTGCACACTTTGCTGCAGAGTGAAAATCTTATTCTGCATTTACCAATTATTTATTAAGTGTAGGTGAAAGAATTGGTGAGAATAGTTGCAAAGAAAAAGCCAAACAGTACATGGAAGAGTCATTTGTGAGAAATTTCAGCCAGATTAATTTTCACCTAGAAACCTCTTCTGAAAAAAGAAAAATCATTAAATCTTTGATAAATAAATGTCTGTTGGAGCAGATGACACCTCTAACAAGATATAAAAACAATGTTCTGAGTCACATATATAACTCATAAGTAACGCAAGCTATTTTCCCATCGAGGTTAAAATATCCCTCCATCAAGCTTCTGTACTAAAAATGGGGCAGCACAGATTTCAATAATTTCTGGCCAGTATCCTTGCTTACAACATTTTCAAAAATCGTCTAGAAAGAAATGTACTCAAGAGTGGTTAGCCATCACAACCGTGAAGGGATTCTTAGTAAATCGCAACTCGGATTTCAGAATGCTGTTCCACTGAGACAGCAGCACACAGTTTCACTGCTCACGTAATAGAATCTTTAAGTAGTAAACTACCACCACTAGGAATTTTCTATGACTTATCAGAAGCATTTGATTGTGTTAACCATGATATTATGTTAGAGAAATGACAAGTGTATGGTATAAATAGCAGCATATGAGTGGTTTAAGTCATATCTACAGAACAGGAAGCAAAAAGTTTATTTATATGGTTTAATTGATTTGCAGAAGTTTTCCATTTCATGAACTGGGGTGAAATTACACTAGGTGTTCCACAAGGTTCAATCATGGTTCTCCTGTTCTGAATGTACATGAACGATGCCCCTTCTCATCTGAAACAAGAAGCTAAACTGACACTGCTGATGATGCAACCATCATTATTAAACCTGTAAAAGAAACACCAGTGGAAAATGATACAAATAATGTCTTTGGAAAAGTTGTTAATTGGTGGGCTGAATTTTGGAAAAAGACAGTACATCCAGTATCCTACTGCAAGGAATACAGTTCCTTCAATAAATATAACACATCAGTAGAAGTCAGTAGTAATGGTAGACCATACCAAGTTTTTGGGTGTACATGTAGATGAGAATCTTAATTGGAAAATTCATATTTTGAATCTCATAAAGCGACTAGTTTCCACAACTTTTGTAATCAGAATAACTGCCAATTTTGAGTGACCTAGGGTAGCAAGCTAACATATTTTGCACATTTTCACTTTCTGCTGTAATGGGGAACAATATTTTGGGATGACTCAACGCCTAGGCAAATGTATTCACGGCTCAGAAAACAAAAAAAAAAAAAAAAAATAGGTTAGAATAATGTGTTGGGCTCACTGTCGCACATCTTGGAGGCATCAGTTTAAAAGGTTAGGAATTATTACAACAGCGTAACGGTACATTTATTCAGTAATAAAATTTGTTCTGAGCAACAGGAACCAGGTTAAAATCATCAGTGACATTCATGATTATAATACCAGAAGAAAGAAAGACTTACACTATCCTCTACATAATCTGTCTTTGCCACAGAAAGTGGTAGAATATGCTGCTGTAAAACTCTTCGATAAATTACCAGATGATTTAAAATGTCTGACAGACAGCAGTAATGGTTTCAGAAATAAAGTGACAACTCTTTCAATACAGTAGATGAACTCTTGACTAGGAATAAATAAATTCGTAAGTATAATATTGCATTTTGTGCCATCTAAGGGAATGGGGTAGGTACTAAAAATTTTAAGCTTTTAAGAAAAAATAAGAACCATGGGTAATGTGTGCATTTCTTATGCATTTGACATCATCATGCTTAACGTGAGATTGATCAATGGAACACGTCACTAACGATGTAATTAACTAACACTGTCAGTCTCACAACTTTTCTGAACTGTTTTCGAGACTGTTTGCCGTTTCAGTTGTTTGCACCCCTGTACATGTGTAGATGTAACTGACGGACCTGCAAGATAATTCCAGTTACTGCTTTCCTCAAGTAGAGTTCCCACGTCTCTATAATGAGTTTACAAAAATTCTACGGTAACCATTTTAGTTTTATGAAACTAAACAAGTCACGATTACTTGGCAACTTGAGTGTGAAATGCTGTGTAATAGTCTTTGTCTGCCTGTATGCCAATAGTTTGAACCAGTCAAAAATGATATATTGTGTCTTCAGTGCTCTAAAAATAATTGAATAATGCTGATAACTTGTTTTGTTTGTGAGCTACATTGCTGAGAAATGTGAAACATGGAACGAAGTCGTATTCTGTGCAACTGCACTGCCATTTAATTAGGGAGCGTTTGCAGTTCTCCCCTCTCCCCCTTCTTCACGCTCAGACAGCGTGGCGTGGTGGTGGGGGAAATATGAAACGAGGCTGAGTACTTTGGCACTTTGGCCCGGGCAAGGTCGGTGAGCCGATGTCTTGGCCGCCCTTTCTCTAAAGATTTCTCGCATTTCTACACTCTTAGTTTCTTTCGTGATTCCTACAAACACTAACAACCATACTCGTACTGGTAACTAATTTGAATACAATCTGCTGGTAAATTTTGCTTAATGGGTATGAGGCCACCGTCCAAGGCATATTTCTGTGCCTAAGATTTCGTCTCCTAAATCTGGAGGCACCACCAAAGACACTTCCAGAGGAAGTAAGCACTGAGGCAATAGTAACTTAACGAAATATGAAAAGAAACCTCTCTGAGATTTGAATTTTGATATATTCTAGAGCTTCCAGCAGATAAGGGTAACGCTACAATGCTAATCAAATAATGAAACTACTCGAGTAAAACTGGGGTTGTATTACAGCCAGGAAGGTACAGGGAGATTAAAAGAAATCCCACAACAGAAATACTTAGGGTAATGCATCAGTCAGTAAAAGCCTGTTTGATTTTTCCCACCAACAAGAAATGTCTTATCAAATCAGAACTGGTCCCACCAAGATTGTTTGGTGTACCAAAAATTCACAAACCCATCATTCCATTAAAGAACAGTTGCTAGTGCTATGAACTGTCTGACAAACGTGACTGCCAAATACTTGACCAGTCTTCTCCTGCCCTCTGTAACAAAAAAAGACATTTATAGAAAAAAATAAAATCTTTGATGTTGAGTCCATCTGATATTAGCCTGTGTAGACGTTCTATCACTGCTTACTATGGGTGCTCTTAATGAAACGATGTCAAATATGGAAATTACACTCTTAGACAAGAAAAAAAGCAACACTCCATGAAGGAACTACCCGAAAAGTAAAGAAACTAGTAAATGTGCTGTACATGAACAAACAAACAATTGGATGATTTATTCAAGACAAAAGCTTCACAAATTAAGAATAATGCATTAGTCCACTTCTGGTCCTTATGTAAGCAATTATTCAGCTTGGATTGATTGACAGAGTTGTTGGATGTCTCACTGAGTAACATCCTGCCATATTTTGTCCAATTGGTGCCGTAGATCTTCAAAATCCCGACCTACTTTCAGAAGAAATGATTAATCTGAGAGATAGTAAAATATTGCAATATCTGCTTACAGGTACGGAGCTACTCATGAAAAGGACCAAAGATCTATTCCCATTAGTAAAAGCAGTCACCGTCCACATCATCAGAGTGCAGTGTTTATGCCAATAACAAAGGAGCGTGAGGGTTCTGAACACTGTAAAGAATGTATGGCCAGCAGTTGCAATAGGAGGATTATATAAATTGTCTTGCACACACGGTCAAACACACATAAGTACGAGAAGCAACTTTAACGAAAAGGAGAATGACTGAAATTAGACTAGTTGCTGGCCTCAGTTTTGAATACAGAGACCAGGCAAACCGGCAGAGGCTCGACAACAGACGCACTCGTGACCCTGCGCTCTTAAGCACCCGTGTGATGACATCACAGTCCGACTGTGGCGTGGATGCGTATAAACAGTTCGGCTTGCTGAGTTTATAGAAGTTTCAAACTGCTGCCTGAGCCTTCATACCCTCTGAAGATGTCTCCAACATCTGAATACGAAAGGTTAGAGACCTTTCCCACGTTCTTTTTTTTTGGAGTCTTCAGTCTTGTGATTGCTTTGTTGCTGTCCGCCACGAATTTCTGTCTTATGCCAACCTCTTCATCTCAGAGTAGCACTTGCAACCTACGACCTCAATTATTTGCTCTATGTATTCTCCAATCTCTGGCTTCCTCTACAGTTTTTTCCCTCTACAGCTCCCTCTAGTACCATGGAAGTCATTCCCTCATGTCTTAACAGATGTCCTATCATCGTATCTCTTCTCCTTGTCAGTGTTTTCCACACATTCCTTTCCTCTTCGATTCTGCACAGAACCTCCTCATTCCCTACCTTTAAGTCTACCTAATTTTTAACATTCGTCTGTAGAACCTCATCTCAAATGCTTCCATTCTCTTCTGTTCCGGTTTTGCCACAGTCCATGTTTCACTACCATTCAATGCTCTGCTCCAAACATACATTCTCAGAAAATTCTTCAATAAATTGAGGCCTATACTTGATACCAGTAGACTTCTCTTGGCCGTCCATCCGTCATTGGTTATTTTACTGCCTAGGTAGTAGAATTCCTTAGTTTCATCTACTTCGTGACCATTAATCCTGATGTTAAGTTTCTCTCTGTTGTCATTTCTGCTACTTGTCATTAGTTTCGTCTTTCTTCGATTTACTCTCAATTTATATTCTGTACTAATTAGACTGTCCATTCCACTCAGCCCATCATGTAATTCCTCTTCACTTTTACTCAGGATAGCAATGTCATCAACGAATTGTATCATTGATACCGTTTAATCTCGAATTTTAATCCCACTCCTGAACCATTCTTGTATTTCCACCATTGCTTCTTCGATGCACAGATTGAAAGTAGGGGCGAAAGACTACATCCCTGTCTTACACCCTTTTTAATCCGAGTACTTCATTATTGGTCGTGCATTCTTATTATCCGCACTTCGCTCTTGGTCATTTTGTGTGTTACACGTCTTTCTCTATAGCTTATCCATGTTTGTCTCAGAATTTCGAATATCTTACACCATTTTACATTGCTCAGCGCCTTTTCCAGGTCGACAAATCCTATGAATGTGCCTTCATTGTTCTTTAGTCATTCTTGCCTCTCTGGTGCATTTACCTTTCCTCAAGCCAAACTGATAGTCATCTAACGCATCCTCAATTTTCTTTCCCATTCTTCTGTATATTATTCTTGTCAGCAATTTGGATGGATGAGCTGTTAAGCAGAGTTTTCGATAATTCTCGGACTTGTCTGCTCTTGCAGTCTTAGGAATTATGTGGATGATATTTTTCAGAAAGTCAGGTGGTATGTCGACAGACTCATATATTCTTCGCACCAACGTGAATAATCGTTTTGTTGCAGTTCCCCGAATGATTTTGGAAATCCCGATGGAATCATATCTATGCCTTCTGAATTATTTGATCTTAAGTCCCTCCAAAGCTCTTTTAAATTCTGATTCTATTACTGGAAATCCTATTCTAAATCGACTTTTGTTTCTTCTTCTATCACATCAGACAAATCTTCCCCCTCATAGAGGCTTTCAATGTACTCTTTCCACCCTTCTGTACCCTCATCTGCATTTAACAGTGAAATTCTCACTGTACTCTTAATGTTATCACCCGTATTTTGAATTCACTCAAGGTTGCTTTGACTTTCCTGTATGCTTACTCATTCCTTCAAACAATCATTTCTTTTTCGATTTCTTCACACTTTTTAGGCAGCCATTTCGTCTTAGTTTCCCTACACTTTCTGTTTATTTCATTCCTCAGTGACTTGTATTTCTGTATTCCTTAATTTCCCTTTACATTTTTGAACTTCCTTCTTCCATCATGTATAATACAATAAATACTTGAGTTATTTCTTTTATTACCCATGGTTTCTTCGCAGTTACTTTCTCTGTACCTATGTTTTCCTTTCCAACTTTTGTGATTGTCCTTTTCAGAGATGTCCATTCCTCTTCAACTGTACTTCCTACTGGGCTATCCCTTATTGCTGTATCCATGGCGTTACAGATCTTCAAGCGTACCTCGACATTCCTTAGTGCTTCTGTAACTGACATCTTTGCATGTTGATTCTTCTTGACTGATCTCTGATACTCCAAAATACTCCATCATTACTACATTTGATATGAGTATATATCTGCTTCTGTGTACGCCTTACAATCCAGTATCCGATTTCGAAATCTCTGTCTGACCATGATGTAATCTAACTGTAGACTCCCCATATCATCCAGCCTTTATCAATTATATATCCTCCTCTTGTGATTAAGAGTAATCGCTATTACTAGCTGAAATTTATTACAGAACTGAGGTAGCTTTTCTCCTGTCTCACTCCTTGTCCCAAGCCCATATTCTCTGGTAACCATTTCTTCCAGGTCTTCCCCTACAACTGCATTCCAGTCCCCTATGACTATTAGAGTTTCGTCTCCCTTTACGTACTGTATTACCCTTTTCAGTATCTTTATATACTTTCTCTATCTCTTTATCTTCAGTTTCCGACGTCGGCATGCATATCTGAACTATCATTGTCGGTGTTGGTTTGCGGTCGATTGTGATAAGCACAGCTCTATCACTGAACTTTTCACTGTAACACACACTTTGCTCTACATTCCTATTCCTAATAATCCTACTCCCATTATACAAGCATCAAAAAAAATTTTGGATCACCCGGTTCCCAGAACTCCTGAAGAGAGACGTTGACTGTGGATATTGTCTCATAGAGACAGTCCGTTTCACTGTTCAGAGATTTCACTAAACCCGCCGAAACATGTAAACAACCATGCATGAGCAGCACCTATCAGATAGCGGGGGTCCGACAGCCGGTCAGTTGCAGTCATTCCACCAAGAAGGAGGTACACAGCTCATGTTGTCTGTAGTTCAACATTGCCTAGACAGTCAATACCGCGGTTCGATCGCGTCCGCATTGTTACTTTGTGCCACAAAGGGCTCGTAACAAGAGAAGTGTCCAGGCGTCTCGGAGGACATACAGAGAGACAGGAACTGTCAATGACATGCCTCACTCCGGCCGCCCAAGGACTACTACTGAGGGGATGACCGCTGCCTACGACTTATGGCTCGGAGGAACCCTGACAGCAACGCCTCAAATTTGAATAATGCTTTTCTTGCAGCCACTGGATGTCGTGATGCGACTCAAACTGTGTGCAATAGGCTGCATGATGTGAAACTTCACTCCCGACGTCCATGGCGATATCCATCCTTGAACCACTACACCATGCAGTGCGGTACAGATGGGCCCAACAACATGCCGAATGGATCACTCTTCTCCAATGAGTGTCACATATGCCTTCACCAGACAATCGTCAGAGTCTTGTTTGGAGGCAACCCAGTCAGGCTGAACTCCTTGGACACACTGTCCAGCGAGCGGAGCAAGGTGGAGACTCCCTGCTGTCTTGGGGTGGCATTATGTGGTGGTCATGGAAGGGGCCGTAACGGCTGTACGATACATAAAAGCCATCCTCTGACAGATAGTGCAACCACATCAGCAGCATATTGCGAGGCATTCGTCTTCATAGACGATAGTTGCACCCCCATCGTACACATCTTGTGAATGACTTCCTTCAGGATAATGACATCATTCGACTAGAGTGGCCAGCATGTTCTCGAGACATGAACCCTGTTGAACATGCCTGGGATAGATTGAAAATGGCTGTTTATGGACGACGTGACCCTGCAACCTCTCTGAGGGATCTACGCCGAATCGCCGATGAGGAGTGGGACAATTTGGATCAACAGTGCCTTGATGAACTTGTGGATAGTATGCCACGACGAATACAGGCATGCATCAATGCAAGATTGCCTGCTACTGGGTGTTAGTGGTACCGGTGTGTACAGCAATCTGGACCACCACCTCTGAAGGTCCGCTGTTTGGTGGTACAACATGCAGTATGTGGTCTTCATGAGCAGTAAAAAGTGTGGAAATGATGTTTATGCTGAGCTCCATTCCCATTTTCTGTCTAGGTTCCGGAACTCTCGGAACCGAGGTGATGCAAAACGTTTTTCGATGTGTGTAATATTTTCTGCTACTGTTGATATTATCGTATACTCATCTAACCAGAAATCCTTGTATTTTTTCCATTTCACTTCACTGACCCCTATTTCTAGATTGAGCCTTTGCATTTTCCTTTTCAGGTTTGCTAGCGTCCCTATCACATTCAGTCTTCTGACATTCCACGCCCCGACATTAGAACGTTATCTTTTCGTTCATTATTCAACCTTTTCCTCGTTTTCATCTCCCCCCTGGCAGTCCCTTCCCAGAGATCGGAATGGGGACTATTCCATTACTTTTGCCGATGGAGAGACGATCATGACACTTTTTCAGTTACAGGCCACATGCCCTGTGGATACACGTTATATGACATAATTAATTGTTTTCCATTATCTTCTGCAACCTCATGCAGCGGATCATTGCTGATTGTTCCGCCCTTAGGGGCACTTTCCCACCTCAAGGGCAAGAGAGGGTGACTCTTATGCTGGAAGTCTTCGGCCACCAATGCTGATTATTAATGAAAATTTAAGCACTCACAGGTATCGAATCCAGGAACGAGGACTTTTGGATTGCTATTCAAAGACGCTACCTATAGAGCAGCTACACCAGTGTCGGGTATGATGTGTTGGCAGAAGAGCCAACACAGTGTTGCTAGAGGAGGCCGAAATGCACGCAGACTGGCGTGAGGTCTGGAACAATTAAAGGAGTTGAGTCTAATAAATAAAGTACGAAGCTTTTGGAATACTTACCTTTAATCCATAATTGGAGAACATTGCTCTTGATGATACATAATTACAATCTCAATATAAACTGGTAATGGCGCCTTGCTAGGTCGTAGCAAATGACGTAGCTGAAGGCTATGCTAACTATCGTCTCGGCAAATGAGAGCGTATGTGTCATTGATCCATCTCTGGCAAAGTCTGCTGTACAACTGGGGCGAGTGCTAGGAAGTCTCTCTAGACCTGCCGTGTGGCGGCGCTCGGTCTGCAATAACTGACAGTGGCGACACGCGGGTCCGACGTATACTAACGGACCGAGGCCGATTTAAAGGCTACCACCTAGCAAGTGTGGTGTCTGGCTGTGACACCACAGGGTACCCATCCACAATAGCAGCCCAAAATATGACCGACTTGTCTCCCAGCTGAACCCATGGACAGAGACCTGCACCGATTGCTGGTAACCTACACAGTCTTGTATGACGAGCCCCAGACGTCATTCGAACCTGTGCTTGCCGGTGAATAGAAGCCCACTCGACTGGCCCAGGTTCCGTTTCACGTGACCCCTTAGCCAATTTCTTTGCACTCCAAGGTCCTAGGTGGTTTTTTTTATTGTTGTTCATAATGGACGCCTAGGAACCAAATTCATCGAGTGCAGCTGGCTATTTACTGATTGAAATTAGTATTATATTAATACCTTCAGCTTCTGACAGGCATAGATATATATCATCGGAGGCAGGTGAAAATGTGTGCCCCGACCAAGGACTCGAACGTGGGATCTCCTGCTTACATGGCAGACGCTCTATCCATCTAAGCCACCGAGGGCACAGAGGATAGTGCGACTGCAGGGACTATCTCGCGCACGCCTCCCACGTGACCCACATTCTCACCTTTCATGTCCACACACTACATTCATAGTGTACCACCCCAACGCACTCATTACTCGTGGAAGACATTCTTGCGAAGTCCCGTAAGAGTTCAGGGAATATGTGTGCATCTGCACAGAAGAAAAAGGTCATGGCCGGTATTGCCAGAACTATATACTTATATGGATATGGTGTCTGTTCTTACGGACATGTCCTGCAATTACTTCCTTAATTACCTCGGTGTGTCACTGTGCCTGTCACTGTCACCTATGCAGCTCTGCGCGAACCGATGAAAGTCGTTTAAAGTCCTATTCTAAATAAGCTGAACCACATTTCTAGAAACTGCTGGGGTGGAAATGCAGACAAACAATAGAACGCTGTAATTTCTCTTGCATATTGAGCTGCTGCATATTGTGTTAATTAACACGAAAGGGGCCATTTTGGATATTAATGGCATTGCTACAATAGCTCCCGCTTAGTGGTTACCTGTTCTATCCAGTTTTGTCTATGCTAATCTCACAATCAAAGATGCCAAGATGCTAATTCTCGAGGCAGAGTCCGGTAAGAGTTCAGTCCTAAATAGCGGAGACCACCAACTGAGTAGGGTTGCACAGTATAGTCTTTCTTGTCACGAAAGCTCAAGATTCAACCTCATCCAAATGGCACACAGGAGACCTGGCTACGTCTTGAAAAAGTGGGTTCATAGTGGAAGCGCTGCCTGTGACTGTGGTGCCGAGGAGCAGACGGTGAGGCATGTTGTGGGGGAGCGCCCACTCCATGTGTTTAAAGGTGGTCTGCCGTGCTTGTCCTGTCGTTGTCCTGGCTGCATGTTTGTATGTGAATTCTTGTGTTTCATGAGAGACGATCACTCCACCAGAATATGTCAGAAGACTTGCATACCAGTCATAATTTACGCCAGAATACTTGTCTGACACCTTGATTCGACACTAATCTGGTGACCTCTACCAATGAGAAACGTAAAAGCTGTAGAAAGGACACGTTGAGTTTAGTATTCGCTGTTCTATTCTACCAAATACAGTCAAGTTTCAGAATATCGTCTGTTACATATGCTGACTCCGTTTTATTTTGAAAGGTTGAACAACATGGAATGGAACATGACAACGCTGCAGAGGGATGATCTGAGGCATGACGTCGTGTCCCAGGCACTGCGTGCTGTTCGGAGGATCACAAGAGCTGTGGTCGCCAGGGAAAGATGTGAGAGCCACCGTCTACGTAATTACAAGTGGACGGACTTGAACAAAACTGGTGAGTATCTTATTTGTGAGTACGTTATTAATAAATAAAGCGTGAACTGCTCCTTAAGGTATTCTATAAAAAATCCCATATAAGTTAATGGACACATGATGATGGATTTGCGACGGACCGAAAACTCTGCCCAAATTATACATAGAAATAAAAACGTTAGATCTAAATAATAACAGAACTGGAGAAAAGAAACAGTTATCTACTGACAACCGATCGCATCCAACAAGGGAAGATCACCAACTTGGTCTCATATAAAAATAAGCGGACTTGCAAAATATTAGCCCCAACTATTGATCTCGAGGAAGATTTGTGCCATAATTCTGAGAGTACGCAGTTATGACCTTCTGAACACATAGCTTTTCAACGCTCGTGTACGACTTGTTTCTGACACTCTCCAACCCACTGCGGTCGACCATTGTCAGAGTACGAACTACTGTACGGTATGATGAGTGAGAGGTTTGTGTTTATAATGTCGGTGAACCAAGAAGCGATAGTGTGGCACCTCCAGGATCACTATGCAGTGACGATCAAATTGCAATGATTAAACCTCAAAGCTCGTGAAAGTTGTAACTCGTAATCTTTGTGACATGTGGCTATTCGACTATCTCTTACACGCGAGAAATGAAAGTGCGCAAGTGTTTCTTTCTGATATTATTTGTACCTTGTAATTTACTAGTAGTAATCATAGAGAACATCTGGTAAATGTAGGCAACAAAAGCTGAGTGACGGTAGAGTCTTCTTTATGAGAGGATGGCGGTGCGCTTTCACAAAAAACCACATTCGTCAAACAATTTCATTGATACAGTGGAACAGAGACGTAAAATCAGGAATTGACTGATTAAGAAGCTTGCTTTGAAGATGTAATATTGTCAGACAACAGAGATCTATGTATCAGTGTGTGTGTTTTATATAAAACTGCTTGAGAATATCAGTACTAGAATATCGTTAAACAATGTTGATCATATATGTGCATGAGATTGACATACTATCTGCTCATATTGCTTACCTGTTTTTCATGTTAAATAACATGTGTTCCACTTGTAGAACAAAGTTTCGAAACACATGGGGCAGGCGTGACTGGTTCCCCTCACCTCCTCCCACGCTTTCAACATGAAGCGAGTATGAGGGCTCTAGATGTCACCCCCCCCCCCTCCCCTGTACAGTACTCTGCACTCGTGCCTTAGGCAGTTGAAGTGGGGCAGAGCCAGTGACAGGCAACCTGCACGTGCAAACGGTTAAAAGCAGTGCATTCAAGAAGTCTTCATTTAATGTTATCATAATTATGGACATTTATTTTAAGAGGGAGCGGGTGTTCGGTTGCTATGGTTGAGATCTTGCAAGTGTACCTTTTTCTCCTTAAAACACAAGGTCAAGTTGGTTGTGTTTACTTGGAAGGTTACAAATAATAAACATGAAGGATGAGGACAGATTTCAGTCGATGTCAGATAAGGAGAGATCATGCTAACACAGCAGTAGAGCACACCGCCTCTGGCCTTGACAAGGGCCTGAGTTCACCGACAGAGAGACTCCACAAGTCTCTCCAGCCGTGTCGTGCTCAGCTGACGTCACTCAGCAGATCCCGTAGAGCCGCCAGATCGCAGGGACTTTGAGACCTTCACTTTCCACACGCTGGTCGCAGACATTTCCTGTGAGGCTGAGATCGCATCGTTTGGCGGGCATATGGGACGTGACAGGACGCCTGAGTGGTCGTAAAGCCAGGAGCGCGTCCACGCAGATCTGTGAACACGGCTGCTGTCTCGGGAGAGTCCACAGGATACTCAGCATGAAGTCAGGGCACAGGTCCGGAATTAAAAGATCACTATGTGATGTGATGCGAGCTAGACTGCACGTACACATAATTTCAGCACAAATCTCTGACACGTGATCGTCTAAGACTCCTGTCCGTTGTCATTCTGATAAAAGCGAGAATGGAGAAAGGTGGCGCCATTTTATTCCGAAATTTTCAGATCTTTGAGGCCATCTGGTGTCGCGTGTGGCCCGCTGACACACATACGCTCCAGAGGGTACGGGGATCCACTACACGATGGCATCCCCAGCAGGACAGACACTATGAGTCGCAAGAAAGGGTAGAGCCGGTGGCCTTAGAGATAGTTTAAAGTGGATAACAAGCACTACCGGATTTTGGCACATTTATTTACTTCTTTACGCGTTTATTTCACGTGATAAAATTAAGGCGCTCGTGCACTCTCTTACACATAACCTGACACCTTAGTGAGTCAACGTCACAACAAGCGTAGTACACGAGCAGCACGCAATAGTGATAATTATACTACTACAACTAATAACAACAACAACAACAATTACAATGTAGACAGACATGAACACACGTTTCTCTTGATGGGACATGCGCAACTGTTGATATTCATCACCAGTGATAAAATTAAATACAGCTGGAAAACTTTGCAACAGTAGCTTGTTTTATCATTGATGCTGTCATCAATGATAAAACAAGCTACTGTTGCAAAGTAAATTCCATATGTTATGCTTTATATCAGAATACACATACTACAAAAATTGTAGCTCTGCATTTCTGACATAGATGTAAAACAGCGTAAAACATCGATTTTTGGAGCAACTGTTTCAAACATGTGGATGCATTAATTTTACATGTTTCTTCGCCTTTCTATTAACAAACTACATAATGACAAAAAAAATCAAAGTTTTACTTACCCCAATTTCGTAACATTATGGCTGCAGTACAAACAATCACGATCGCATACCAGATTTTGCCTTGCAGCGGAGTGGAAGAGAGCGGAGTCCCTTTCTCTCTCTATCTCTCTCTCTCTCTCTCTCTGTCCCATTTGTTTTAACTCGCAACAGTCGCTAGCTATCGCAAACTCTTGCTTCCCCACAGCAGGAATGCTTAGAAAAGGATCGAGGCACAGGAAAGTACCAGCCATAGGTTACGTCCGGGTCACACAGAAATTTGACTGTGAGGCATACCCAGATATAACCTGAGATGTCCATTGAATAGCGATGAATTATGGACTGAAGATGAAGGGAATGGTCTGGAAGAATTAATACGGAAAGGAATGGCACATTGAAGTTCAAGACATTCATGAAATGCATCTGAATTTCTCTTAGGCTGTAGATACAACGTTTATGAATGCCACACAGGCAGGAATAGACATTATGAACAGCGCATCCTAGAAGTTGGAGAAAAGAAGATAAATACAAGGCGTTAACGGAAAACAAACGTTGCGAAACAGAAAAAAAAACACTTCAGTTGAAGTGTGAAGAAGGAACTACAATGGCAATGGAAGACACTGGAGATCCCATATAAGAGTCATACCTTAACACAGATTTGGAACGCAGAAGCAATAGGTAACATATCTTCGTATTTACCGAAATCGTCGGCGGAAGCGTCAACCAAGAACTACACAAGTTGGCGTGTAGACTATACGAGAATGGCGGTATGCCGTTAGGCTCAATCCTGTAGACAAGAGCAGATACTTGCGAGGCCTATCGCACAATTAGCATAACACCTCATCTATCGAATTTGTTGGCAGGAATAATACACTATGCGATCAAAACTATCTGGACACCTGGCTGCAAATGACACAAGTTCGCGGCGTCCTCCATTGGTAATGCTGGAATTACCTTGATTACAGCTCTCATTCTCGCAGGCATCCGTTCACTAAGGTACCGGAAGGTTTCTTGGGGAATGGGAGCCCATTCAGCACGGAGTGCTGCACTGAGGATAGGTATCGATGTCGGTCGGTGAGGCCTAGCACGAAGTCGGCGTTCCAAGACGTACCAAAGGTGTTCTGCAGGCCAGGACTCTGCGCAGGCAGTCAATTACAGGGACGTTATTGTCGTGTAACCACTCCGCCACAGGCCGTGCATTCTGAACAGATGCTCGATCGTGTTGAAAGATGCAATCGCCATCACCGAATTCCTCTTCAACAGTGGAACGCAAGAAAGTGCTTGAAACATCAATATAGGCCTAAGCTGTGATGGTACCACGCAAAACAATAGGAGCTGCAAGGCCTCTCCATGAAAAACACGACCACACCATAACAAAACCGCCTTCGAATTTTACTATTGGCACTACACACGCTGGCACATGACGTTCACTGGGCATTCGCTATACCCACACCCTGCTATCGGATCGCCACATTGTGTACGGTGATTCATCCCTCCACACAACGGTTTTCCACTGTTGAATCGTCCAATGTTTACGCTCCCTACACCAAACTAGGCGTTGTTTGACATATACCGACGTGATGTGTGGCTTCTAATCAGCTGCTCGACCGTGAAATCCAAGCTTTCTCTCCTCCCGCCTAACTGTCACAGTACTTGCAGTGGATCCTGATGAAGTCTGGAATTGCTGTGTGATGGTCTGGATAGATGTCTGCCTATTACACATTACGACCCTCTTCACCTGTCGGCGCTCTCTGTCAGTCAACAGACGGAGTCGGCCAGTACGCTTTTGTGCTCTACGTGTCTCTTCACGTTTCCACTCCACTATCACATCAGAAACAGCAGACCTAGGGATGTTTAGCAGTACAGAAATTTCGCGTACAGGTGTATGACACAAGTGACACCCAATCATCTGACCACGTTCTAAGTGCGTGAGTTCCTTGGGGCGCCCCATTCTGCTCTCTCACGATGTCTAATGACTACTGAGGCCTCTTATACGGAGTACCTAGCAGTAGGTGGCAGCAAAATGCACCTAACATGAAAAAACTTATGTTTTTGGGGATGTCCGCATACTTTTGATCACATCGTGTCTATGCAGAGGAATGTAAAAGAAAATAGAGGATATGACAGATGACGATCATTTTGCTTGTCAAAAGTGTAATAGCACAAGAGAGCAGCACGTCTGACGTTGTAATTTATGAGGTAAGCAAAACTTGAAAATAAAATGGACACATTCATAGGACCTGTAGACCTAGAAAAGCCATCTGGAAACTAAAATTGTGCAAAACACTGAGAAAAGTTTGAGTATAATGCAGCGAAAGGCGGGTAATGTACAATACATGCAATAACCAAGACGGAACAATAAGAATGCAAGCCCAAGAATAAAATGCTGTTCCATTTCCTACCAACGCCTTCCGTATGTTCCACTCTTCATGGTTCTGCTGAAAACCTTATCATTTCTTGTCTTATCAGTCCACTTAATTTTCAACATTCTTCTGTAGCATCACATCTCGAACGCATTGATTTTCTTCTGTTACGGTTTTCCCAATGTCCTAGATTGAGGGCATGTACAGAATGGGACTATGATGCCATCCATACGGCAGTTACATTACAAAAAATGCTAAAAACAACCCATCACTTACATTGTGCCTCAGTAGATGTCAAATTTACGATCGTTCTGACGTGTATGTACCTCACCGTTGTATCTGTGTGTTGAGTATTCTAACTCTGAGAGTACATAATCATTAAATGAGCGTAAGGGTCACAGAAACGGCATGAGGTACATTTATTGTTACCAATCTCAACATAATTAACATGAATCTCATCAAATCACTGTTCATGTGCACTGTTTACATGGCAACTGAGGCAGTTGGTGGGAGAACATATTCACAAGTCGCTTTTCCTTAGCTCTCATCAGTGATCGTACATCCAACAGCAAGTGTTTTATATCAGAGTATCTTTATACCACGTTTACATTCGTTAACAGAATTTACCAATCTATATTACGATACAGTCAAATGACATAAAGGAATAAGGTAAGAAATTTGTTTATTATCATAGGGCTTTGTAGCACATATGGTATCTACCTCCAAGACTTACTGTAGCTTCGATACTCATAAAAACATAGCATTAATAATCATATACATTTCATTTTACATGTAAATGCATTGTAGCAAATTAACAACACAAAGACATAAATCGCATTCACAACAATTATCGTACACGAAGTGATCCACAAGACAAATAAAAAAAAAGAAGTACAATAAACTGAGATAAAAATGTGTGATGGGATACTTTCCACAAATTACAGAACATTATGTGTACCACTACCTAATTGTAAAATGCACTAACGGTGTGTAGGGTACCATACCAGTACAAATGTAGTCAGAAATTTCCATGGTCCCTAGAACGTTTAGGGGGAGAAGGGCTTTTTCAGTTGCACCTGCAAAACACCTCATAAAATTTTTTCCTGAATTACTAAAATATATTACTTATCTTAAAATAAAGACATCCTAAATATAAAAACGTGTATGAGTGGACATTATTCTTCCTCGTTTTCATAAAAATCATACAACTCATTGGAAACATCATAAGGACTACTCATATTATAAAACCAGCATAGACACGATTCCGTGCAAATCGTTACTTCCTATGTTTGTCAGTAAGTCAGTGCCAAATAGGCAAACTACACATCCTCATTTAACTTACCTTTTATTATTAGCACATAAAACTGACTGGAAATTATCTCAAGATCTCGTATTTCTTAAATCCGCCTTATTGCTGAGCAATTCGTGTGGGTGATTTTTTAAGCTTTTGTATATTTCCATTCCTTCAGGTAGGTTGATACTTCTACCTTTAGGGAATGTATTAAGAATCCTTATCATCGAATCTACGATAGGTGATGGTACTCTTCTCGCTCTGTCTGATCTGCTCTTTAAACTTGTGATTGGAATATGAGCTTTGTAACATCTGGTCAAGGTGTCCATGTTGTAACTCTTACGATTACTGACAATGTATATTCATCTAGTTACAAAAGGTAAATGCTACTTGTATACACTCTGTGAAGGCAGAAAGTGAAAGCTGTGCTTCCACAGAGACTTGGACCACTGGCTTGTTCACCAGTAAGTCGCCTCCCGTCTTGTGCAGAACTGCGGGCCCAGGCGGCGGTTTTCCGGGAGCTCCTCTCCAGCCACTGGCGAGACGTGGCGCAGCTGCTCTCACTCGGCGCGACGCACTTCTCACAGCTGTTGGTTCCCCTCGCGTTCGAACACGTGGTAAGTGGTGATTTTTCCTCCTCTTACGAACTTTGTTATATGTACCATAGGTGATAAAATTACACACACGGCCTGGTCAGTTCACGGAGTCTGTTTCCAGGTTTATCTGGTTCCTACTGGAGCTATATTTGGTTCTCCAGTTCTATTGCTAACCCTCTGCCAGAATTCTGAACCGACCTCTACTTCTTTGAGCATTGTGGGATTATGACACAGGGAAGTTAAGCTCAGAATGGTTGAGGATAGGGAATAAAATCGTCTGTATCTTCCTTTTCTGGTATTTGCTCGCTACTTCTGCAACAGATTTAGGAAACTTTGCATCAGATCCTGGTTTCCAATCCCAATCCTGTTAGCTACGTATTTAGTGGGGACTGGTCTAGTGTCTATTGTCTCTTTTTTAATGTGGCTATATGCATCTTTGCTTCTTTGGAACATGTACTCCTAATGGAAGGAAGAAGGTAGGAGTCGGAGATTACATAGCCAGCAAATTGCAAAAATGGTTCAAATGGCTCTGAGCACTATGGGACTTAACATCTATGGTCATCAGTCCCCTAGAACTTAGAACTACTTAAACCTAACTAACCTAAGGACATCACACAACACCCAGTCACCACGAGGCAGAGAAAATCCCTGACCCCGCCGGGAATCGAACCCGGGAACCCGGGCGCGGGAAGCGAGAACGCTACCGGACGACCACGAGCTGCGGACAGCAAATTCCAGCGTCTAATAAGGTAGCAGATAAATAAAGTTTTACGCACTGATATGGATGTTGTAATTGGAAAATATCGTAAGGATACTTTGGCAAGGGTCAACAGCAGGTGACACGAAAATCATAGCATAAGCAGACGATGTGATTTTACAGGAAGACCATGAGCGGAAATTGAAAAACATTAGTTTATTAGTCTACAAACGTTGAAAAATAACTATATCTTTCTCATGCTCACTGATACAAGTCATAATTCAAATTTATTTCAGAGAAGTTAAGGCTCGTTGATGCTGGTTCAGTACTAATCTATAAGTATTCTAGGGTAGGCTATAATTTATGCTATAGTAACAATTGACGTTCATAAGAATTGCGTAATTTGACATCTGGCCTTATAAAATTACTTCTCCTCAACATGGTGGATCGTCGAGTTCGCATCTCCTAATTAACCGGTATACATATCTGATAATGTATACACTTCGATACAACTGCTCCAACTCCTCCCACCTAAACTTTCACGTGTCCATTCCCAGCGACTCCGTGACCAGATGTTAAGTAGCTGATGCTTTTTACACGACAATGCTCCAGCCATCACAGCCACAAAGGACGAGGGACAATAACCACAACCTGAAGATGAGGTCCATCAGTTGGCGCACTTTGCGCCAGTGGGTGTCGGTCTATTGTCAAAACTACTCAAAGTTTTTACTTTCCATGTACCCAACAATTTTGTTATTTCTTAATTGATTCATATTTGTTGCAATTCACACATTCTTTTATGAATAAGGTAATGTTTTCGGTTTATAACATGTAAAAAACATTTATTACTAATAGAGACAGAAGCTTTCAGTGTATACCTATTTATGACAGCAGCAGCAATGGCAGGACAAAAACAACACACACACACACACACACACACACACACACACACACACACACACACACACCACAAATATATAAAATACTTTCCTTACAGGGATTGATGTTGTACGTGTTCTAAACAAAGTATATCCTCACTCACTCATATTATATTGTGCAATAAAGCATTCATGACCTCACACATGCAGAGAGAACTGTGACAAACGGTTCACCAAACTGTACCACAAACACTCAGTCACACACTAGAACTGTTTACTAATTAATAAAAACAGACAGTCCCTTCAGTGAATAGTCTGGATGCAGAAGGGTCCCAAACCATCGCGACAGATGGATCACTTGTGATCGTGAAAGGACAGCCCTGCTTCCAGATACAATTGCAGTCCATACCTCAGTATATACCTCGATAGAAAGATTACCTGATCAGCATTTGTGGTGCAGCGTCAATGCCCCAATGCCGTCGAGGAAGCACCTCTTGTAGTCCCTTATTAGGAAAGCCTTTGAGGTTTTGCAAATGGCTGTGCTCGTCATGTAAACTGGTGGGATGGTCCAGCTGTACCACTAGGACATATACCTCAAAAGCATCAGCAGCCACAATCTTTTTCCTCATTCTGGCGACTTCCCCTTTGGACATCCATCAGAACCCTCCAAATGATTAGACGTTGTGGTCTGGTTTGCTTGGAGATGCTGTTTACATCCACGTAAAGGATGTAACTGAAATCGTCAGACAACATCTACTCCTTCTGGCTCATTTGCAAGTTATTCACCTTGGCATACCTATGCACAGGTTGGCCAAGTAACTCCTGTATCGCATGTTCCAAGGAGACAAGCAATTCAACGATGGTCAAGAATTCAATGCTGGCATGTGTCTTTCTTAACATGGCATCCCACGAAAGCTCAGGTATACACTATAGAATTTCTCAAAGATGTCGGCGGGCAGATGTACATGGTGTTCATTATTTTATATGGTCTTATAAATCAGAGATGCCGAACTCCTACATTCACCAAGTGGCTCTTATTTTACTGGAGAATCCAGATTTTCGTATGGACAGACCTCTTCTTCGTCATAAGCTGAAACTTTGAATCATCGAGATAAGTGACTCCCTTTGCTATGCATATCTTCAGGACGCTTTGGTTCAGCATGTCTCTAAAAAGACGTGAGCATGAAGCGTTATGAATCTAGGAAGTGATACATTATTCTTGGTGTGATCGTTTCTGAAACGACATGTATATCCGAATGGTGCCAGAAATGACACTGATCTTATCGTCCGACATCCTAGACTTACCAAAGTGCTGAACTAGAAAGTGGGCATTATACTCACTTAAATTGTGGAAAAGACCGCTATGTGGTGTGGCAGTTAGTACTTAAAGGCTTGTGAGCTCCGCTGTGGGACTTCCCCATTACATGACAAGAGGCTCTGCAGGGAACTTCCTCATCTGTCCAGTCACGGTCCCCAGATATAACGATCAGCTACCTTCCTTGTGCAATGCATCATTCTCCTTCTAGTTGGTCGTGAGGACGTTCTCACTATAAATGTTATAAACATCCCATGCAAGATTTTCCAGCTCAGGGAGCAATGATCTCGCAGTATTCCCTCGACATAACATTTCAATTCCTTGTGATGAGTTATATGTGTAAACAACTTGATAGGTAGCGACATGTCGTATGTGTCATTCTGTGACAGTGTTATGGGACCCCGAGGCATCACCTTCACACTGTCCCACGAGAGCTAGGAGGCACTCTGAATCGATGTAAACAACGAAGGGACAGAGCTGCTAGTGAGAGGCATTCTTAAACTTCGAGAACCATTTACCCTTGATAAGCATTTCCACACACATTGGTTGTTGGCCCCAGAAGTCAATGAGGTGTCTTTCAAGATACCAGCTCTTGTTAAATGACTTGAGACATCTACAGCAAAAATATCTTGCAACTTGATTGTTCTCATTTCAGAACAAAGTAGGTGGGATACACATTTGATCCAAACATTGTGTTGCTTATCGCCTTTAGAGATAAGCAGCAGGTCTATACTTTTGGGACGTTTACCGGCTAATTTGGACAAGATGAGGGGACCAACTACATTATGCTTTACTTCTTTGTTGTTGTGCGACACAGTGTGTTAATGTTCTTCTTCTTCCGGCTTACCAACATTCAGCCCATAAACGCGAATCGAATACTCGCAGCTCTTACTGTCTTTGAAATGACCTGGAGTACTATGGGGAATTCTGTGCTCGGGAAATTAAAATGTCACTGGACATCTGATGTTTGGCACGTTTCTGTGTGCCCTTCATTTTTAGGATTAATTCTATCGCTAGCGAGAAGCAACCATGCAAAGTAATTTAAATTTCTCTCATCAAGATTTTGGACATTAATTTTTAGCAATATATTCTTTGGAAGAGAGATGTAACTGGACCCCACAATAAGTGGATCAAAATCTTATGAATATAAATGAGGGTGGAGTATATAGCTGAGTGTCTTACTGGACCCCATTTCCTGCATCTATGACTCAGTATGACCAGTCTGGTATCGACTCGCCCTATGATGTCGCAAACAGTTCTAACCCAGATTTGGACAATGCTCTTCTTCTCAGCATCACGTCCTCTTTTGGGGGTGCGTAAATCCACAGCAGAGAGCTGCTTTCCACTTAATGACGGGATACTATGTATCGATGATGTATCCAGGCAGCCACAGAGAGGGGTGGGCTGCGGTGTAAGACCAACTCCTAATAACTCTGCGCATAAGAAGAAGAAAGAGAGGCAGTTGATAAGAATCTAATGAATAAGAAATGAAAAACTGTATTCGATCATTGATAATAACAACAATAAATTATGAGTACTTACATGTATAACTGTTGTTGTGTTCATTACTGGAATACTCTTCAAGCAACTCATCATCAACTGGCGTGTTTGTCAATAAGGTCATCTTCAGCATGGGCATTAGTGGAGGTGTATGGCGTCGGCAGGGGCATGTTCCTGAGGGAATATGGACAAACGCAAACGACAACTCAGCTTCAAATGCACCAGAAGCTAGCGGTTGTGTCAGAATACCGATATTCTCACTGCGCACATCTGCACACAAGAGCATCTCAAAAATAAGCACAAAAAAATTTATACTGTAGAATAATGAAGGTAGAACTCACATATCTACTCCTGAACAATCGAAGTCATTCCCCAGGGATCATCTTCATCATTATCAGCTGCTGGGTTCAGATGCCACAGTGTGTCATGGCTGATCGCATCTAGCGAATGAGAAGTAGACCCCGTAAGAATCACTAAAAACAGTATAGAAAATATGTATATTTACTTTAATCCTCTGCCAAGTTGATCATGGTGAATGACAGCACACCCCCGTCGGTAAATAGTGACAGCAGTGCGGCGTCATCATTGTCATCCAATGTGCGTGGGCGCCCACTGCAGTCACCATCATCACCACGGTTGCCACACGAGCGCTTCACTCCGACGTCAGTGCTGGCTGGCAGTCGCAGGCAGCCCTCCACAGGGCAGTTCACAGACCCCTTCAGCCACGCAGCGTGCGCTGATGAGGAATTCAAGTCGCAGTTCATCACGCTCCTTCTCTCACCACTAACATTATTTACACATAGTTCATTGGGACAGGTCCCACCATATTGGTACACGTTTGAACGTGCCTCTCCCAACTTGCTACTACTCTCATTACTTACCAGGCGAGGGTGCAAGGCAGCACGAACGGGTTTATTTCTCGACAGAAGAAGAACTTCACATATTAAACGAGTGGGATTATGCTGCGACAGAAATGCACGAAATGGAATATGTTGGCTGCAAGCAGTCGCTGATAGGCTGCGTTTTGAGCGACACTTTGCAGGGACTTGGAAAATCATCTCGTTAGTTCTCGAAAAACAGTGTAGGTGTTACATGGTAAATAAAAGTAGCTGACAAAATAACTGTACAGAATGCTGTAGGGAGTATCTAAATAAGTACAAAAGTTTTATTAAAAAAGCATTTATTTATAGCTCTGCCTTTTTAATAGTATTTGTACCTATCTGCAACACAAGTAAACCCGATTTTCTTTCCACCACCATACATTTGCTCGAGATGTCGGATTGATGGACAGTGGTATGATTCCAAATTCAGGATGGCAGCGTTCTTGAAAATTTCCTGCATTCATACCACCTTCTCACAACCTTTGACGCGCACGACGCTGTCTCTATGGTCAAACTTTCGGAGTAATGCCAGCATATCCTCATAGATCATTCCTGTATCGTACCAGCTTCTGGGCTGATGGAGTCGTGTCAGCCACGCTACTGTCTTCCAAGTCTTGTCACATTTCATTGTTCTGAATAGCTGGGGCGAAGTGACAACTGTGTAGAAACTTGTCAAAACACCGACTGAGCCGGCGCATGTGACAAAAGCTTGCACAGCAGCAACATGTTGCACAGGCAGAAAGGCAGTTTGGACTCTGGAAAGCAGGTGTTCAGCTATATCTACAGGTGTTTCATACACCACCAACATCTTGACATAACCCCAGAGAAAGAGGTCCAGGGTTGTAAGATCCAGCTATAGCGCTGGCTGTCGTACAGGATCTCCCCTTTCCAATCCAACAATGAGGGTGGGTGTTTTTTAGGTGTTTGCAAACATTAACATCAAAGTGGGCTGCTCCACCAACGTGTTGAAACGACACGATTCTGTGGACAACAAAAGGTACATTCTCCAAGAAATGTGGTAACATATCTCGCAGAAACGCCGAGTTATGTGGACAAATCAGATGGGGAGGCAGCAAATAAGGTCGTACGAGTGATATTGGCTAACAACCAGAAATACCTTGACAGAGAATGTTTGCTGATGACCACCGACATGAGTAGTCTGGGGACTGTCCTCTTTCCAGATCTGGCTGTTCGGCTGTCCACCGTCATAGGTAAATGAGGCCTCCTCAGCAAACAATACAAACTGTATGAAGTTTGATCGTACAGCACTGTGGAGGATAATGGATTGATAGAAGCGGAGGCGGCGTTCAAAATCCTTTTGTCCCAGTGCTTGCACACGTTCCTTATGACAGGAATGTAATACCTACTCCACCAGTACTCTACACACTCTGCCCTTTGAGGCGTGCATTTCTCTGCTAAATTGACATTTGCTTAATGCTTAGTAATCGGCTACATGATCTAACACCATCTCTTCAAAGTCTATTTCTCAGATAAGTCTTTGGCGGGTACTTTTGCTGGCTCTCCGTGGCGTGAATGAACCTCTCTCTCTCAAGTTGGTACCCACAGAGGTAAACTTCTGCAAATTAGGGTAATGTCCGTTGAAAAAGCATTCTCTGTACACTCATGTTGCTTTACAGCCACTACATCGTACTGGACCGCACATTAAATACACGTCTGCAAACTCTTGCGACAAGTAAGGTTCGATCTATAACTACTCATTGTGCACTGTACACAGCAACACACCTCACCATGACACGTCACAAGCTGTCTGACGCAATGGACAGATGACAGCAGGGACAGTGGTGTGCTTGCAGCGCAGATTATTGCTCCAGTGCGATGCTTGCAGTCGTCGCATGACACACGTGCTACGAGCCAAGTTGTGTACAGTATGTATGTTTGTAGGTCAGGAGTGTACACTGTATATCAGCTGCTACTGTTCGACTGCACAACGGACACACGAGATCTTTGCAAGAGTAAGAATAACTGCAGGCATTATTACAATACATGCATTGAGACTGACAGTCGTTGGTTGCAACAGTTACTATGAGCTACATTGTTGTTAAGTGGTGCATGCTGTGTATGTCCTTAACACAATAAATATGCATTTTCGAGCATTGGTTCCCTATCTCATGACTACAACATACATTTTATGTTTGGATGCACTAATGTTCGTATGTTATCCTTTTAACAGATTATCAATGCAATGCATGTCCAAATGGCAAAAAAAATTTTTTTCATGTGATATAATTACAACTTAACAAATTTCAGATTTTTTCCTTTACTTGTACTGGAAAACTCAGTTGCTGCCAAATCTCATGATTCTAAGTCAACCCTATAGGTTTCGGTGAGTGAGTTTTCGATTATCAAAATATGTGACATAAATAATGGCCGTATCTGTTGACTGGAGTGATTTATAAGCTTACAATTTGTACGTCGCCAAAGGTCCATAGACCTATATATCTGACATAAATTTGAATTGATACCCAGAACTGATCCAGAGAAAAAGAGTCCTAGCAGACGGACAGGCAAATAACAGACTGATAAAAAATTATACGAAGAGTATTTTCTAGAGTTATATAGTTACAAATTAAGGAATTTCAGATTTAGGCCATATCTTTTGATTGCATTGACTTAGAAACTTACAATTTGTCCAACGCCAAGGGAGCGTAGACCTTAACATGTGACATAAGTTTGAACTTCGTACCCGAAACTGGTCTAGGAAAAAGGATCTTAACATTCGGATAGGCAGACAGACAGATTGATAAAAACAAGACAAGGAAGTATTTTTTATTGTTATATAATTAATATAATTACAGATTAATAATTTTAGGATTCTTTTCCTTTACATGTACTGTGAAACCCCGCTTGCCAAATTTCACGATTCCAGATCAATGGAAAGCACCTTTCAGGGTTTGACGAGTGAGTTTTCGAGTGTGGATATATGTGCCATAAATGGCCGTATCTCTTGATTGGAGTGACTTGTAAGCGTAAACTTTTGATACCTCTCTGGGAGCACAGACATTAATACGTGACATGAATTTGAACTTGATACGTAGCGACAAGGGTTCTTAACAGTCGGACCGACAAACGGACAGCAAAGCGATTCTATGAGGCTTCCGTTTTACAGATTGAAACATCGAACCCTAATGATTCCACAGTATTGCGTCTTCATCCACTGGAGTTATTTTGAGACACTTTCTCTGTTTTGGTTTCTGTGTTAACTTCAATTAGAACAACTGGGACAGGCTCATTTTGTCCCCTCTGAAACTCCAACGTCAATAAGCCGTGCTACATCCCTTCAAATCTGCAATATTCGAGACGTGTTCAGATATAGACTACATCGTTTTAGATGAAGAGCAATAAACGGAAATTTTCGGAAAAAGCGAGCAGCCAGGCAATGGAGCAACGCTACAGAATGCTGAGTCAAACTGACATTTCACATGTCACAATTAGTTCAGATAATTTTTCTGATATGGAACGGCTGATGTATATCATTGTGTTTGTAAACGGTCGCAACGTGTGTTCAGGTTTCTCATAGCATTGGTAGCGAGTAAGATTTTGACGGAATGGTCAGCGATCTCACCATTCTATTTTCGAAAATCGCTCAAAAGTTTGGATAGAATCTCCTCAGAGCCACAGCCTCGCCATGTGGCTCTACACGTAGGAACTCGACGCTGCTGGTGGCCCCAGAACATTCCAGTCGGACACGTCGTTACGAGAGTATGCATTCATACATCCAGACGTCTGTAATGTCAACTACCAAGAAATACCTGCGCCTCTCTTACTTGATGTCATAGTTTGAGAAATGTGTGTATTTAATAAAACCCCACTAGGCATCTGCTGTGCGTAAATGTTTCAATGCGTGTACAAAACTGAATGTACTACACTCACGCGCTGGCAGTAATTTCAGTGTTATTTACTAGTGGTACACGTAACTGTAAATTAAGACAGGCTGCTGCTTGTGAGTATTATGAGAGGAATTTGAACTGTTTTCTGTGTGTCTCAGGGTAACCACACCAGTGATCAGCAACTCCACGGTTGGATGAAGGACGTGGAACGTGTGAAAGACATGCTGCACACGAAAATAACCGGATTGGTACACGACGCGCAATGCGTCAGCAAACAGGTAGAGCACTACGAGTTGGAAGAAGACAAGGACAGGCCGGGACGCTTGATAGTCAGGTATGAACCAGTGTGCACTCAAATCTTTGCCGTACTCACTATGATTCATTAGTGTTTATTTCACTTTTTTTCGTGGAAGTATTCATTACTGCAATAGAATATGCTGGGATCATTTAATTCAGGGTGGAATAAAGAACTACGGGTTAGAGACCATAGTGAAAGAGATGGTTACAGAAACTAGTCATTTGCGAAGTATTTTGATTCCACGTGTTACGTAACAGATAGCGCGAAAAGAGACACAACGAGCGACGTTACTGCTTTGACTAGAGAAGATGGTTACAGATACGTCCAAAGTTTTCATAATTTGTGGAAACAATGACGTGGAACCGGACACAAAAACTGAGCGAGTCCTCATCTTGTGCGGAACAAAAAGAAAGTTACTTGCGGGATAAATTAGGCCAATACCGTGTAGTAGGCATCTAGTCGTTGAGGAAAAGAGGCCACGTGTCATGTTCATCTGAATAGACGAAGAAAAAATCTAAGCACCCATGAGGGAAGATGTCAGCAAAGTGAAGGAAGCGGGTTGGTGTGCTTAAATCAGTCGGTAGAATATAGCGTAAATACCGTAAGTTGCAAGCGAGGGGGAAGCGGAATAGTCTCTCGAGTGGTTTACATACGAGCCCGTGGAAGGGAGTAGTGTAGGAGATATGGTGGCAGCATGGAGTGTGACCAGGTGGCTTCCTATGTGGTAATGGGTAAGCTCCCAGTAGGCTTCCCACGTCTTGTGGCGGTGTTCTTGGATTATATTAGGTGGCTTCTTGTGGGATAGCTATGGAGGTGGGAAACATGGATTAGAATCGACAAATAGACTCAGTCGTGATGGTTTCCAATTGCATCAAAGACTTCTGCAGTTACGTCTGAAGAGCTTGGTACGGGAGTCACTCTGGGATGAGTGTGTCTCGGAAATGGGCTAGGTCTTCTGAAACGAAGGTGATCAACTGACGTCCACAGTTAAGTTCATCATGGGAACTGATGTGGAAGTAAAGCTGTGGAGAGGCAACGGGCAGTGTGAGCACGGAAATTATGTGGTATGGGATGGCTCGGACAGAGACAGGCAGTAGGGTGGTCAAATTCACACTGAGGATAAAGTATTATGGAGAGTGACTGAACATGAGTTGTAGGTAATTGGTGCTGTTTTTGAGGAACAGTATTGTTACTCCACATTGGTTATTGTGTGGGGATTTTTGGTTCGCTACTCTACATCTGTCATCGGTGCTGTGACTGGGTTACTGGTTCACTGTATACAGAAACCTGCACATGGTATGATGGGATAAAATTATGGATAATCTGTCAAGCAGTGGTCACGAATGTACCAGTGGTTGGGGAGGTGACTTGAAAAGTGTATATGAGTATATTGTTAGACAGGGACAAAGGAAGCTGCAACTCGGGCAGCAGAGTACTCGCAAAGTCCACATGGGGGGGGGGGGGGGGGGGTTATAGTCTACGCGGTAGTTGGAGGTACTCTCATGAACACTCGCCAGTTGGTACACCTATAGAGAAATCAGACCGCTTTCAAAGTAAAGACAGATGGACTGTAAAAATATTATCAATAAGGTGTCGAAGTATTGGTAACAAAGTGCACGAACTTACCGAACTCCAAACAAGTTCTCAGACTCAAATTATTCTAGGAACTGAGAGCTGTCTAAAAAAATGGTTCAGTTGGCTCTGTGCACTATGGGACTTAACATCGAAAGTCATTAGTCCCCTATAACTTAGAACTACTTAAACCTAACTAACCTAAGGACATCACACGCATCCATGCCCGAGACAGGATTCGAACCTGCGACAGTGGCGGTCGCGCGGTTCCAGACTAAAGCCCCTAGAACCGCTCGGACATACCGCCCGGCAGCTATCTAAAACCCGAAGTAAAAAACTCTGACATATTTAGCGAGTCTTGGCGTGTTTATCGTAATGACAGATTAGACGCCATAGGAGTTGAAATGTTCATTGCAGTCGACAAAAAATATTCTCTCTACTGGCGTTGAAAATTGTGTGTGATAGTGCCGTTATCTGGCCGCGCAAACAGGTCTAGGTGAAACCATGTTAATTGTCGGGTGTCTTTGCCGCCCAACCGACTCGCTGAGACAGATGTAGAGTCATTCAAAGAAGGTATATGGTAATACCCAGATCATGCAACACTAATTGCTAGTGACTTTAACTTAGCAAGTATAGACTGGGACGATATGGATTCATTGCAGGTGGTACAGATAGTCTTGTGAAGTATATTTGAACACATTTTCCGAAACTGTGGTGAGCACATACTTCTGCAGCCAGCATGAAGCTGAAGTATCTTAGGCCTTGTAGCTACAAACAGGCAGGACCTTATCGAAGGCGTCAGTATAGAGATGGGGATTAGTGGTCGTGATGTTATCATAGCGACACTGGTTACGAAAGTCAATATATCAATCAAGAAGGCTAGAAGACTGTTCCTGCTAGAAAGAGGAGATAAATTGTTGTTAGTATCTCACTTAGACAATAAACTTAAATCATTTAGTTCCAGAATTATGGCAACAGAGGAATTATGGGCAAAGTTTAAACATACTGTAAATCGGGCTCCTGAAAAATACGTGCCTACTAGGTGGACTAATGGTGGAAAAGACTCACCGTGATTTAATAACGAAATTCGGAAAATGCTGAGGAAAAAGGCTGTTGCATTCTCGGATCAAAATAAGACGCGCAAATGACGACAGGCAAAGATTAGTAGAGAGACGTGCGTCTGTGGAAAGATCCATGCGCAAAGCATACAACGGCTACCACCGTCGTACCTTGACTAAAGATCTGGCGGGGAATCCGAAAAGTTCTTGTCCTTTGGAAAATCGCTAAGCGAGTCTAAGGCTTCCATTCAGTCACACGTTGACCAGTCTGCTTTGGCGCTAGGATATACCAAAAGGAAGGCCGAAGTTAAGAATTCCTCGTTTAGAAATCTTTCACGCAGGAGAATTGCACAAACGTACCGTCGTTTTATCATCTGACAGAGCCCCGTATTGACGACATAGTATTAAGCACCCCTGCCATAGAGAAACAACTGAAAGAGTTGAAGATAAATAAGTGGTCATGTCTGGATAGAATCCCAATTTGGTTTTACAAAGAGTACTCTACGTCATTGGCCTCTTACTTAGCTTGCATTTACCGCGAATCTTTCGATCAGCGCTAAGAACCAAGTGCCTGTCAAAAAATGCAGGTGACTCCAAAGAAAGTAAAAGAACGGATCCAACAAATTGCGGACCAATATCCCTAACTTCTGTTTAATGCAGAATCTTTGAACATATTCTCAGTTCCAATACAATCAACTTTCTCGAGACTGAAGAGCACATGTGCACGTATCAGCACGGTGATAGCATCGCTCCTGCGAAACTCAGCTTGTCCTTTTCTAAGATGATGTTGTTGTTGTTGTGGTCTACAGTCCAGAGACTGGTTTGATGCAGCCCTCCATGCTACTCTATCCTGTGCAAGCTTCTTCATCTCCCAGCACCTACTGCAACTTCCATCCTTCTGAATCTGCATAGTGTATTCTTCTGTTGGTCTCCCTCTACGATTTTTACCCTCCTCGCTGTCCTCTAAGACTAAACTGGTGATCCCTAGATGCCTCAGAACATGTCCTACCAACCGAACCCTTCTTCGAATCAAGCTGTGCCACAAATTCCTCCTCTCCCCAATTCTATACATTACCTCCTAATAAGTTATGTGATCTACCCATCTAGTCTTCAGCATTCTTCTGTAGCACCACATTTCAAAAGCTTCTATTCTCTTCTTGTCTAAACTATTTATCGCCCATGTTTCACTTCCATACATGGCTACACTCCATACAAATACTTTCAGAAACGACTTCCTGACACTTAAATCTATACTCGATGTTAATAAATTTCTCTTCTTCAGAATCGCTTTCCTTGCCATTGCCAGTCTACATTTTTTATCCTCTCTACTTCGACCATCATCAGTTAGTTTGCTTCCCAAATAACAAACCTCATTTACTACTTCAAGTGTCTCATTTCCTAATCTAAGTATAATCCGATTTAATTCGGCTACATTCCATTATCCTAATTTTCCTTTTGTTGATGTTCATCTTGTATCCTCCTTTCAAGACACTGTCCATTCCGTTCAACTGCTCTTCCAGGTCCTTTGCTATCTCTGACTGAATTACAATGTCATCGGTAAATCTCGAAGTTTTTATTTCTTCTCCTTGGATTTTAATCCCTACTCCGAATTTTTCTTTTGATTCTTTTAGTGCTTGCACAATATAGAGATTGAATAACATCGGCGATAGTCTACATCCGTGTCACATTCCCTTCCCAAACGCTGCTTCCCTTTCATGACCCTCGACTCTTATAACTGCCATATTGTAAATAGCCTTTTACTCCCTGTCTTTTACCCCTGCCACCTTCAGAATTTGAAGCACAGTATTCCAGTCAACATTGTCAAAAGCTTTCTCTAAGTCTAGAAATGCTAGAAACATTGGTTTGCCTTTCCTTAATCTAGCTTCTAAGATAAGTCGTAGGATCAGTATGGCCTCACGTGTTCCAACATTTCTACGGAATCCTAACTGGTCTTCCACGACGTCAGTTTCTACCAGTTTTTCCATTCGTCTGGAAAGAATTCATGTTAGTATTTTGCAGCCGTGACTTATTAAAATGATAGTTCGGTAATTTTCACATCTGTCAAGGCCTGCTTTCTTTGGGATTGGAATTATTATATTCTTGAAGCCTGAGGGTATTTCGCCTGTCTCAAACATCTTGCTCTCCAGATGGTAGAGTTTTGTCAGGACTGGCTCTCTCAGTAGTTCTAATGGAATGTTGTCTACTCCTGGGGCCTTGAAGTCTTTCAGTGCTCTGTCTAGCTCTTCACATCTCCCATTTTACCGTCATCTACATCCTCTTCCATTTCTATAATGTTGTCCTCAAGTAGACGCCCCTGTATAGACCCTCTATATACTCCTTCCACCTTTCTGCTTTCCCTTCTTTGCTTAGGACTGGGTTACCATCTGAGCTCTTGATATTCATACAAGTGGTTCTCTTTTCTCCAAAAGTCTCTTTATTTTTTTTGGTAGGCAGTATCTATCTTACCCTAGTGATACATGCCTCTACATCCGTACATTTGTCCTCTACCCATCCCTGCTTAGCCATTTTGCACTACCTGAGGATCTCATTTTTGAGACGTTTGTATTCCTTTTCACCTGCTTCATTTACTGCATTTTTATATTTTCTCCTTTCTTCTATTAAATTCAATATCTCTACTGTTCCCCCAGGGATTTCTACTAGCCCTCGTCTTTTTACCTACGTTATCCTTTGCTGCCTTCACTATTTCATCTCTCAAAGCTACCCATTCTTCTTCTACTGTATTTCTTTCCCCAGTTCTTCTCAATCGTTCCCTAATGCTCTCCCTGACAACCTCTGGTTATGTCAGTTTATCCAGATGATGTACTTAGTGCTATGGATCAAGTCAAACAGGCAGATTCCATATTCCTAGATTTCTGGAAAGTATTTGACACGGTCCCCCATTGTGGACAGTTAACGAAGGTACGAGCATATGGAAAAAGGTCCCAGACAAGCGAGTGAATCGAAGACTTCTTAAGTAATAGAACCCAGTACGTTGTCCTCAATGGCGAGTGTTCTTCAGAGGCAAGGGTATGGCGAGGAGTGTCCCAGGGATTTGTGACAGCACCGCTGTTGTTCTCTGTATACATAAATGATTTGGCAGACAGGGTGGGCAGCAGTTTGCAGTTGTTTGCTGATGATGTCCTCGTGTATGGTAATGTGTCGAAGTTCAGTGAGTGTATGGTGATACAAGACGGATTAGAGAAAATTTCTAGTTGGTGTGATGAATGGCAGATAACCCTTACTGTATGAAAACGTAATTTAAAGCGGGTGAATAGCAAAAACAAACCCGTAACGTTTGAGTACAGCATTCGTAGTGTCTAGCTTGCCACAGACACGTCTTTTAAATATCTGGCATAACATTGCGAAGTGAGGTGAAATGAAATAAGCATGTGAGGATTCTGGTAGGGAAGGCGAATGGTCGACTTCGGTCTGTTGGGAGAATACTAGGAAAGCGTGGTTCATCTGTAAAGGAGACCCTGTGTAGGACGGTAGTGCGACTTGTTCTTAAGTATTGCGCGAGTGTCTGGGATCCGCGCCCTGTCGCATTTAAAGGAGACATCGAAGCAGTTCAGAGGCGAAGAGGTAGATTCTTTAGCAGTAGGTCTGATCAGCATCTAAGTGTTACAGATATGCTTTGGGAGCTCAGGAGGGGCTTCCTGGAGAGAAGAAGACATTCATTTCGAAGAATACTACTGAGAAAGTTTAGAAGACCGGCGTTTGAAGCTGACTGCAGAACGATCCGGCTGATACCTACACACATTTCTGGCAGGCTCCACGAAGATGAGATACGAGAAATTAGAGCTCATTCTCCGTCGTTCTGTCAGCAAGTGGAACAGGAAAGGAGACGACAGGTTGTGGAACGGGGTACCCTCCGCCACGCACTGCACGGTGGCTTGCGGATTATGTATGTAGATGTAGATGCAGAAGACGATAGTTGAGAGGAAAAATTGGTTTCTTATCCATAAATGTAGTGAAGTCATTTTTGGTTTGGTTTTATTTGGAATGGTGAGGGTTCATCTGCTCTATTTAATTTGTTTTGTCTTATGACTGCATGCATGAGGCTTGTGGAGTAATAGGTGGCCCCAGTTGGGTGAAGATAAGGGCCGCTAACAGGAGTTTATGACGGTGCTGATGACGCTACAATGGTGGCGGATGTGGTTGGATCTCCTGCCACTGGCAATGGTGCGGGCGGTGGGGCGGGCCGCGGTTTTGGGGCTGCGACGTTGCTGGCGAGAGAGTGGACGATGGCGTAGGTGACAGTGATGGTGATGGAGCATTTGACGGTGGAAATGGCGAAGATGCTCCTTCGTGAGTGGTAAAACAATGAAGAGGAGGAGGAAGGGTCGGAGATTATCGGCGAAGAACCACTAAGACGGTGGAGGTAAGACAGCTGAGGTGGTGTCGTAGTATAGTGGGTCGTACCAGTATAATGGAGAGTTTACTTCATACTCGAAATGTTGAGAGAACATTTTCAGGTTGGTATGAGTAAAGCGAGTCAGAGAAAATATACTCGACCCGAGAATGTGCTCAATTGTCAGTGAAAGGGCGAGGGATGTTGCTCAAAACAAAGAACGCTCTCCGATTTGGTATGGCTAAAACTACAGGAGCTTCTCACAACCGAAAACGTTGTTGCAATCCTCGATATCGGTAAGTTCTGTTGAGGTTGCGTTTTACCGACTTTTTGGCAGTAACTGCAGAATTCATGTTTCTTAGAAAGCAAAAAAAGATATATGTATCCCAACGAAATGCTGAAGAGAGGAACTGTAGAGGTTTATATCGGTCTGACAATAAGAACATTACGAGTATCTGCCAGGTAAACTTCCCTCTAGAAAATCACAAAAGAAGAGAGGGCGACCTTCCAGACGAAGTGAAAATTAAAACATTTTAATTGCTATTTAGTTACCCAAGTTTTCAGACTGATGTACGAGAACATTTAGGTGTAGGCCTACACCAAACAACCGTGTCACATACATTTCCAGATGTTCACCATCACGTCTTCTCACAGGATAAGTCCTATATTGTGTGATGTTAGAAATAACTAGGCGTATCAGAAAAATTGATAACTAGTTTATTACAAATCTAGCGATCTGTTCCTCGTAACAAACCACACGGGCGGCCGCTTACGTGCTTCAACACCCGAGCAGACCGTTGTGCGCCGTATTTTACCAAAATTATCTTATCGATTTCATTTTGGAGACCTTTGTATTCCTTTTCGCCTGCTTCATTTATTGCGTTGTTATATTTTCGCTTTTCATCTATTAAATTCAATATCTCTTCTGTTATCCAAGGATTTCTACTAGCTCTCGTCTTTTTACCTACTTGATCCTCTGCTGCCTTCACTATTTCATCTCCCAAAGCTACCCATTCTTCTTCTACTGTATTTCTCTCTCTGACAGAGTTTCAGTTTGGGGTGGATAAAAAGTCATGTAATCTTAAGGTTTCATTTGCATAATGTGTTCGCCTGACTACTATAACAGAAAAGATTAGTTCATGTTGAATTATGGGTAACATCGCTAGAAGACGCATTTTCGTAAACTGTACGTAATCGTTTTAATAATTTGTTGCCGCACATAAAATAACTAAATTGAAACGTAGTGAAGCTCTGGGAGAACACACTGATGTCGGTCCCATACACGTCGCCTGTTTGAGCGAGCTGGATGAAATTTAACATGGCACGTGATTTCTCTGCCGGACACGGCAGACCACACACACCGAGAACTCAGCAGGGAGCACACGTAGTGAGATGGAACACTCTCGTCAGAGAATATGGCTGCGAATGTTTTACTCAGAAGAGCTTTCTCAGAAAATGTTGTTTTGCTCTGAGAATCCTCTACAGAGAATGTCCTCTTGTTTATTAATACGCTCCGGTGTGTTTATTGTCTGTTGGATGTCAGTACGAAGTCGAATACCGGAGATGCATGAGGGGGCTCAGAGTTCCAACGGCAGTGGTGGAACTTTGGTACCGCCCTTCTCGTTCAGGCAGGGTACCATTTCGTGTATCTTCTATAGTACACGTATCACCATTTATAGTAGGTCAGCTCTAAATTCCTTCACTCCACTTCATTACTGGACTCGCATGATACCTTTAGTAATGGCTCCAGCACTACTAGCCAAAACCGTGGACCGCACACTGACGCCTGCCTCTGTACGCAAATTGACGATTGTCTTCCGTTGTGGTGGTCTGCCTCGCTCGTCGACACTCCAGGTCCCTATGGCGAGTATTTATTGCGTCTTCTGTTGATCTGCCACTTTGTGTACCAATGCACGTGCTCCCGAACTGAATATGGCAGTCAGTATTGTATCACTGACGCTGTGTAGTACATTGCAAATTGTCCAGAAGTTTCGAGATTTTCTTTACACTTTGTTTTAATGGAGACTGTATGTTCACCACCTTCATGTACTTCAATCGATTTTCTGGTTGCCTTATGGAATGAACGGTTCCATTACGTTAAAAACAGCCCTTTCCCGAAATTCTTCTCCAACCAAATCTCCGTATAATGATTATTCAGATCATTGTCAATATGCACGTACTTCCTCCCTCTGGGGCGTCCAAGTGATGAATTTAATCACGGCACGGACTCTGAGACCTAGCGTGCCACGTGGAGTAGGTGTGGTGCTGTACATCCAGGCAGAACACCGTGCGGGGATACGTCGCATGGAAACGGTTTGAGAGTCTTAGCGCCATGGCACCGACGACATCTCTTCGGAGGGATTGCTTTCCGGTGAAACTGCTGACCCAGACATCACACGAAACTCATTACCATGCAGCTTCATGCTTTAATTGACAACGTTGTTCTCAAGTAACAGTGATAACCAAGGACCATGCTACAACGAGTACAGGTTGTTGCGCATTGTCTCAGGTTGTTTGTAAGCTTTCCATCGTTGATGGACTATAGTGACTGCAGTCGTAGGTTAATTAGGAAAAAATTGCCTCATATCCTATTGTGAGGGTTCCATTCTCGTCATGAGATGTACCTGATACATATGCATCGAATCGGTCTACAGAACACTGACCTTAGGACCAAGTTTTCGGCCAAAAATGCCGTAGGATAACTTGCACTGTTAAATGAGAGACCCACACCAACAACTCACGAAGCGAGACCCAGCGAATTGTTCAGAACCGGGTAAACAAACATTTGTATGCAATTGTGGTGCGTTATTTTGTCAAGTCTTACGTCAGCAACATGTGCTTTTGGACGTCAAGCTCCAAATACATCATACATAGCAGTGTCAGACGCTGGGATGCGCAATTCCAGCCGGCCGAAGTAGCCGTGCGGTTAAAGGCGATGCAGTCTGGAACCGCAAGACTGCTACGGTCGCAGGTTCGAATCCTGCCTCGGGCATGGATGTTTGTCATGTCCTTAGGTTAGTTAGGTTTAACTAGTTCTAAGTTCTAGGGGACTAATGACCTCAGCAGTTGAGTCCCATAGTGCTCAGAGCCATTTGAACCATTTTGCGCAATTCCGGATGCAAGCGGAAACATTATAAAAAAGCCACAACTGACAATGGTTTAAATGAGTAAAACAAAACACATATTGTGGAATAAACACATACTTTTGGTAGTTGCAAAGATGGATTTGAAATATCTTGAGTCATCATAATGCGCTGTCCTTAACCATTGGATTAGCTGAAAGGTACTGGAGAAGTGGAATGCATGCGAAATTCTTCTTTAAAGAAAAGACGCATTCTGCAGCAAGCGCTTCAGTTCTGCAGTTTAATGTATCTAATTTACATCTAAAATCAGTTCAAACGATGTAGCAGCAGAGAACACAGTGGATGTTCTGCAAGTAATAGTCAAAATCAGTATCTCTTGAGTGCTCTGAAATGGGAAATCTCGAGGTGCAAGAATACTAAAAAACGAATAGCTTTGCGATTGTTTGCCGTGTTTCTATGCTTCCTTTAAAGAAAGCGAAAGTTCCAGGTATGAGTCCCAGTCTGCCACACAGTTTTAATGTGCCAGGAAGGTTATCATCCACCGCTGAGTAGAAATCCATTCTGGATTCATTTACATTCTTGCATACACTGTACACGGTTGGTTTTTAACTTTTAACCCCTTCGGCTTGTGTGTTGCAGGCGGCCGCTGTTGAGTGAACGCCTACTGCCCTACCAGCCGTGGAACCTTTCCTCTCACGATGACTTCAGTGCGCTGTGCAAGGAGCGGCAGCCAGAGGCACCAGAAATGTTCAGCCTCGCTGACACACTGTACGCCTACTATCGTTTCAACTGGTACACTGTAGCTGTGTACGTCGATATGCTCTACGAAGATGATTTCAAGACTGTAGGTAAGTTTAATAGTGGGACCTGTCCACTTTATGGCTATGCGCTGACGACTGTCCAGTTATTTAAGAAATGAGGTTCAAATACGTTTCTGAATATCTACTTTTGGATCTTACGTGATTTTGCATGCCACCCAAGATAATCACTGGTGCTCTTTCCGAAGTCAGTTTTTCGACTGCTTGGCAACCCTCCATCTGGACCTGTTACAATCTGACTGCTTCATTTCGATGTACTGTTGTCTCCTTCATTGTACAGGCAGTAAAAATGACTACATTCAGAAAATTTTGCTGTGTTTAGAGAACACTGAGAAAGAACATAGATTTGTGACACAAACGTCAGATGTGGACCCTGCTCGTAGTCCATGAAGATTTAGACGCTAGTGATGTTCAGAGACTGTGTGATGTTTTAGTGATGTTACACTAGTGGCGGCTGGGTGCTAATGATTGTATAACACATTCGAAACAAGTGGGTGTTTCACAAATAATGGTTGCAGCCTCAGCCTGACAGGCAACCAGCCCACCGGGAGTGTCTGCCAGTGTCTGGTACACCGAACAACTCGACTCCCTGCCGTAGGAGGCCCGCAACGTGTCTAAAAGGGTATTCATCGCGCAGCAGGTTGAACACCGTCGCTGAACGTCAGTGGAGGTGCGACATTTGCGTCACATAAAAAAGTGTTCCTTTTTATGTTCTCTAAACACTCTAAAATTCTGTACATGTAGTTTTTTTCAGACCCAGTATAAGGCTTGTTTTAAAAATGGCGGCTGGTTTCTGTAACACAACGGTTACAAACAAACTTTTTGTTAATCCTGTAACTGGTGTAGTTATGATATTGTTCGATTTAATAACTTTCTTTACGAATAACATTTTGATTTGTAACTGAACAGTTAATTGGACAAGATAAACTGTTAATATTATTCTTACAAATGTTAATACTATGGACTGCACTGGGACTGAGGAAAAACTGTATTTTCAGCAACGGCACCTGTCTGCTAAACAATTCTGTTTCATCGAGATCACTATATTTTTTTTATTTATTTATTATTTTATTCTCGATGCTGGACTTATCTCTTACTCGATCATTCGATCTGTCTATGGTGCACCAGATATGAAAGGAGTTGTAATCGTTCTCTCCTTGTAACTGCCAGACAGCTTCTTGATCGATAGGGAGTAACTCCATTTAAATGAGAGGAGGGGAGGACAGTGAGCTCCATGGGAAAATTGATTATGCCTGCCGGTGTCGCTCTTGACCGCTTCAGGCAACCGAACTTGCAGGGTTTTAATTGGTAATAAAGTGACTAATTAACAAACTAAGATGGTCGACAGGGCTTACAACAGATAAAGAAGTAAGTTGTCATAAGAATATACCTATATTAGAACCAGGAACTCTAATACTGCAAAGACCTACCTTTAAAAAATTTCGGCTACGCCAATAAATTACTGCAGACACTCATAAGAATAATACTGGCGCATAAACGGAAATATGCATTGTTAGCAAATTATTAAACAAGTAGACGTGTCGGGGAATGAGAGACTCTTACGCTGCTCTCTGCGGCGTGTCTATAATTATGCCTGAAACTGTAATGGACCCTGAGAATACGTGTGTGAGCTGAAGTCGATGTTTCAATTCCTTAAAATGCGAGCGAGTGCTGAGAAGATTTTACAGAGCGAGCAGCGACAAGAGCTGACAGATTTGCGGACAACTATCCGTTTGTCTGGATGCTAACTTTAAGCCCGATATCGAACATACTGTCAGGGGAAAGCCGTAATGATAATCCAGATAGATCGGAGAGATCGCGGCAGTTCGGTGGAGATAACAAGCGGGGTGGGGGTGTGGGGGAGCAGGAACGGTTGCGAATCTCTTATCTCTTCTGAGCACGTGGCGATGTTGCAGATGGCTTGCGACATCCAGCACGCTACCCTCGCCACTTTAAAACCGTGGCGCTTTACTGCCTGCTTTTTTACGCATCACTACCCAGCAGAACTGTAACGAGAGGAGGCGGCCATTCCCTGAGCCAAATGCGGAAGCCTCTAATCACACCCGAATGAGCGTCCCCACTGACCATCTGACGTCAAACATTAGGACTCACTTCAACCGCTGACAATGGGAGTGGCCACGATCTACCTGCTGGTACACAGAGAGCTGATAACGCCTTCATTCCTCAGACGTTTTCCGTCCTGCCTGGGTGGCAAGTGGCGCCGGCAATGACGCTTTCTGCATCGGGGCGCCTCTTTGACAATTATAAACCTTTCACATTTTCAGTGAATTGTACATTACTCAAGGGCAGAAAATGTATTATGCGGTGGTAAATCTGTAGCATCCAGTCTCTAATACTATAGTTGACTGGACAAACATTTGTGAAAGTATAAGTATATTCAGTTTCATCATGCATCACTTTAGTTTACTAATTGTTAGTTTAGTTCAAACACAGACAGAAAGATTTTTTTTTAATATTGTAGAATCATTAAGAGAGTATATATTGTACATGTTGGTTACTGACAAAAATGCTTACTTCTAGCAACAAACCTGGTAATCACTCTCTCCCCCAAATTATCCTACGAACTACCTCACATGACAACCCGGCCACAAAAACTAACAAAAGCCTCAGCCTCCATAAACCTCCCAACCTACAAAAAAGGGAGATATATCTCGTAATTTCTAGTAAACATATTCCACACCCACTACTTCTCAAAATCTCTCTCCAATGACTTACTCTTTTATTTAGTCCTACCCATCCACTAAATTCCTTAGGCCTAAATCCTTGGGGCCCAGTCTGAAAACGTACTATCAAGTCTAAACTAATCTAATAGCTAATTCTCAGGAATGAATCCATCTTTACAATTTGCACAAATCCTGATTTCCAGACGATCCTCCTACAAAACATCCCAGTCAGTCTCTTTGGAAGCAACACTTCTCTTAGTACCACTCAATCCTACTCAACCTCAGTATCTTTGACTCCTCTCATTTTCACCGCTGTCAACCAGGTTGGTGTACATGACACACAGTGGGAGATGTTGGGCAGGAATTAAATTCCCATTCCAGCACCCAGATAACCAAAACCTTCTGTATCAACAATAATTCTCACATTCTTACAAATTCCTTGTCCACAACAGGCCATAACGTCAAGAACAGAGCCTTGATTTGCTGTGGTTGCCATTATGTGGAATCAACTAAACAGCAAATCAAGCCTACTTCCTGTGTGACGACTATCTGGCACAGAATCGCAGAACCATCTCACCTATCCCAGTTAGAAACAAAACCACCCACTGGCAGAACGAGGAACCAGTCCAAGTTGCAAATTTTTACTTTCTATTCATTCAATGACTAGTTTCGGACCGAGAGCGATTTTCAGATCGTTATAATATAGTCGAAATTGGCATCCCGAATATGTCAAAAATGTGCAATGAACATTTGCAGCGCATTCAGTATGAACAAAAAGTAAAAATTGGGACTTGGACTGGTTTTTCCTTCTACTGAATAACAGAAGTTGCCGACCCAAGCTGCTTCAGCATGTTGGAAGTTCGTAAAACCATCCATGTTAACTGTGCCCAGATGTACAATCTTTGCAGACGTGCGTCGTTTACACAGCTTCAGCGTTGAGCTACATGGGACTTAATTATTCTTCTTAAAGAGTTTCTGGAGTGGTAAGATCCGAAATTTGTCATGGCCATTTCCAGGGGTTGTTGAGGTGGTAATGCTGGGATTTCGTCGTCATGTAAGGGTACAGTACCCTTACGTAGTACCGATTATGCACTATGCAGAGATCATACGTGGTTTAAGCAAAGACTGCAGAGCAGTCAACAATGTGTGAGAGGGTAAGCAGTAGTCGAGTGTTGGAGTCCGTGGGTGGAAGTCGGGTGTGAGAGGCCAGAGAGAGAGGTTGCTCGGTAGCGAGGCCGGAGATGAGTGGCAGAATGGCACACAGTGTTTGATGTTCATAAATGTTTATAAATTGAGTGATTTAATTAATAAATTCCAGCATTTAAGGGAGGAGATGTTATCATTTATTAGTTTTCACAATAACGGAAGTGGACAACAATGAGTCTCATGACAAGGAGGAAAGATATATATATTGCTTAAATAATTAAAATATAACTTCACCTACAGCGTATGCGAATAATATAGTTCGGTGCGAAACTGGGAGCAGGTTACATATGGCGACGTGTGTGTCGCCAGCAATCTTTGGAAACGGCGGAGAAGACAACACAGCAAACAGTGAGTCCGCAGCACTTCAGCACAGCAGCGCTTCGAAATTCAGTGAACTCAATGTTGTGTAGGAATGAACAGGAATAGGAATAATTAATAGTGTTACTGACTTAAGTTGCGAGTGAACTTTTCAATTTAGAGCAAGCATAGGTTATAATGAACAGTGATTGTTGTGAACAGTGTTAATATGGCTAATTCAGAACAAAACGGTAGTGTTACTAAAGACGAGGGAGGACAATTTAATAACGTGGTTGACGGAGAACAAATTAATGTGATGGAAAACACTACAGTTAATTCGACAGAGGTCAGTGGTATTCTTAGTTTTGATTTGCCTAACAGAAGTTCAACACCGATGGTTATCCAGCAAACAGAAATTACTATTGTCAGTAAAGATTGTATATCTCAATTGTTAGAAGCAATCAAAAATGCTCATGAGGAAAATAGACAGGCGCGTGTAGAAATAAAAGCTTTACATGAAGAAAATAGACAGGTGCAAGTAGAAACAGGAGCGTTTCATGAGGAAAATAAAAAGGTGTGTGAGGAAATAACAAAATTTTATGAGGAAACAAGAAAGTTCCATCAGGAAATCAAAAATGAGTATCAGAGACTAACTAATGCGATTAGCAATTTGTGAACAGAACTCGCCAGCTCATTTGAACAAAAGCGTGATGAGCTCCAAAAACAATGTCAAGACAAACATGAGGCCATTGGCAGCGAAATTACAGATCTTAAAATTCAAGTTAATGGACGGTGTAGGCAAGCGGAAGATTTTATTTGAAAAGTTAATGACAAAGTTAAGGCTCAAGATGACGAAACCGTCAAAATTAAAAGTTGTTATAAAGCCAACGAAGAGTCAATAATTAAGATGGTTAACGGCGTACAAACGCGATGTGATGAACTAAATGATGAGGTACATGAGATACGACAAAAGGTAACGAACAACGACACAATTTCAAATAGAATTAATAAAGAAATGTTGCGCGATGAAATTAATGCAGTATTACGTGAACCAGATAACAATATTGTTGGTTTGCCGCAAGTAATTGTTGACAATGGGCTGAGCGGTCGAAAATTTCATGAATATGAACCAAACAAGGCATCCACGCAGTTGCTTTCATTAGACAATTCAAAGATGCGTTTCCGAGGCATTATACGGCATTATACATAACGGTACAATGCGTGAGTTTATGCAAAGGTACTGGAACGACAATCCATACTTGGACGATCCGGTTAAAGAAGAAGAGCTAATGCTTATATTAATACAGAAATTACCATTTTTGGTGCGTGAGAAGTTAGCACTCACACCACAGTTAACAACGGAGCCAGTGTGTTTGCTAATTGACCGAATGGAATTGCTCAATGCCGAACGCGATCAGCGTGAGCGACACAGTAATAACAATTACCCGAATCGTCAAAACGGCCCAGCACGGGAAGAAATCCTGAGTTACGAACGACCGAAAGTATTTGATCGCCTAGACGATAGACACAGGAGAAACGAATACAATGTACAAGACGGATTCAGGTCAAATCATCGGTCGAACCGGCCACACAATGACAGAGACAGGTATCGATCGCCAGAACGTGCAAGAAACCGCGATCGCAATCAGCGAGATTCTTAACCATTAAACAAAGCGAAAGTTTCGGAGACGACCCGCTCCAGAACTGTCACAGGGACAAGGGTCGGATATTATGATAAATGCCATAAAGTGTGAACATGTAAATGATGTCAACAAAGATTTGTGTCGAGAAAATGAAGAAACTAATAAAGAAATTCTGATGCCATTTGTGGAAGTCGAGGTATGTGGTATTGTTATGGATGCATTAATTGATTCAGCTAGTGAGGCCAGTGCTATTTTTGAAAATCTATTTTCGCAATTAAACAATCTTGTCGCTATTCCCACATTTCCTGTTAACAGCGTACATATTGTCAGTGCAGTTGGAAACCGAGGCAAACCAGTCAAACGACAAGCATAACTAAGATTTCGTATTCAAGGGGACGAATATGAGCAGAGTGTTTTAATCGTTGGTTCTCTCAATGTTGGGCTAGTTCTCCGAGTTGATTGGTTGTCAGAGATGAGATGCTGTATTAATTTTGAGGAGAATTGTCTGCAGACGTGGAGAGATAATAAAGAAAGAAGAATTGTATTCAACAGGTTTATTATAGATAATAAGGGCGCTGCGGGCGTGAAAATAAGTATGATGCGTTATAGAGGAGAATATGAAGATGTCACTTTAAACAATTCAGAGAACTGCGCTAAGCTGCAAGAGAGGAACGAGGAGTAAATTGTATTCAAACCAAGATTCGAGCGTTAGTGGACTTGACTGAAGCAGAACGAGAAGAACTGAGGGAACTACTGAGATGCTACATCGATATATTTTCAAAGATTCCAGGATTAATTAAAGGATATGTTTGTAAAATTAAAGTAAAGGACCATGAACCATTTTGCAGTTTGTCATATGCAATAGCATTGGCAAAAAGGGAAGCCATTAACAAGGAAATACAGAGGATGTTGAATAATCAAATAATTGAGCGCTCAAATAGCGAATATTCAAACCCAATACATGCTGTAGCAGAAGAACGGAAGCTGGCACATGACAAGATAGTGAAGCCCATTACGTACAAAGTTGGTGATTTAGTACTTATTCGAACTCATACGAAATCAAGTGCAAATGAAGAGAAAAAAAAGTTTCATCACTACTACAGAGGAATATTCAAAATTAGAAAACTTGTTCACCCTAATTCGGTTGAAATTGAAATGGTGCAGTCCAGTCAGTATCATAGCCTACAACATGTAGAAAACATTAAACCGTTTCAACTGTAAGAAATGTAGCAAGCCAGAGATGCTCTGTAAAAAAATGAACATTGTCATATTTGTGTACAATCATTTTGCCTGTGTGAAAATAAATGGACAATAGTCGGTAGCTATTGTGAGTTAGTTATAGTGGACAGTAGTAGATAGCTACTGTGAGCTAGATGCAATCAGTTTTAAGCATTTTATGCCGTCACGTAAATACTGTGCAGTGCTTAAGTCAGAGACATTTCTATAAGCAATAATAGGAACCCGTGGCGCGAGTGTTGTGGTTACTACAGACTGATTGACGTGCGCGCGCAGTGTATTTTGTTTCACCACTGCCATAATTCCGTTTAGTGTTTGTATGTTTCCTTGTTAATAGCTTCCCTTTTTTACAATGCTATTGCATATGACAAACTGCGAAATGGTTCATACTCCTTTACTTTAATTTTACAAACATATCCTTTAATTAATCACCGAGCGAGGTGGCGCAGTGGTTAGACACTGGACTCGCATTTGGGAGGACGACAGTTCAATCCCGCCTCCGGCCATCCTGATTTAGGTTTTCCGTGATTTCCCTAAATCGCTCCAGGCAAATGCCGGGATGGTTCCTTTGAAAGGGCACGGCCGACTTCCTTCCCCATCCTTCCCTAATCCGATGAGACCGATGACCTCGCTGTCTGGTCTCCTTCCCCAAACCACCTGAACCACCTTTAATTAATCGTGGTATCTTTGAAAATATATCGATGTAGCACCTCTGTAGTTCCCTCAGTTCTTCTCTTTCTGCTTCAGTCAAGCCCCGTGGTCTATGGACAGCGTCTTTGATTCCTAATCAAAACGTCTTCGGTCCTGGGTTCGATCCCCGCCACTGCCTAAATTTTGATAAATAATCAGCATAGGCGGCCGAAGACTTCTGGCATAAGAAGTCAGCCTCATTCTGCCAACGGCCTTATCAAAGAGGGCGGAGGAGTGGATAGAGGTTCAGGGCACTCTCTTGTCCTAGGGGTGGGAAATGCCCCTAAAGGCGCAAGAATCAGCAATGATCAACGACATGAGGATGCAGAAGGCAATGGAAACCACTGCATTAAAGACACGTAACGTGTATCCACAGGACATGTGGCCTGTAATTGAAGAAGTGTCATGATGATCTCTCCATTGGCAAAAGATTCCAGGGAGGGGACTGCCAAGGGGGAGGTTACCATGAGAAAAAGATTGAATAATCTACGAAAGTATAACGTTCTACAAGTCGGGGCGTGGAATGTCAGAAGCTTGAACGTGGTATGGAAACTTGAAAATCTGAAAAGGGAAATGCAAAGGCTCACTCTAGATATAGTAGGGGTCAGTGAAGTGAAGTGGAAGGAAGACAAGGATTTCTGGTCAGATGAGTATCGGGTAATATCAACAGCAGAAAATGGTATAACAGGTGTAGGATTTCTTATGAATAGGAAGGTAGGGCAGAGGGTGTGTTACTGTGAACAGTTCAGTGACTGGGTTGTTCTCATCAGAATCGACAGCAGACCAACACCGACAATGATAATTCAGGTATACATGCCGACGTCGCAAGCTGAAGATGAACAGATCAAGTGTATGAGGATATTGAAAGGGTAATGCAATATGTAAAGGGGGACGAAAATGTAATAGTCATGAGCGACTGGAATGCAGTTGTAGGGGAAGGAGTGGAAGAAAAGGTTACAGGAGAATATGGGCTTGGGACAAGGGATGAAAGAGGAGAAAGACTAATTGAGTTCTGTAACAAGTTTCAGCTAGTAATAATAATGTTCAAGAATCACAAGAGGAGGAGGTATACTTGGAAAAGGCCGGGAGATATGGGAAGATTTCAATTAGATTACATCATGGTCAAACAGAGATTCCTAAATCAGATACTGGATTGTAAGGCGTACCCAGGAGCAGATATAGACTCAGATCACAATATAGTAGTGATGAAGAGTAGGCTGAAGTTCCTGACATTAGTCAGGAACAATCAATACGCAAGGAAGTGGGATACGGAAGTACTAAGGAATGACGAGATATGTTTGAAGTTCTCTAACGCTATTGATACAGCAATAAGGAATAGCGCAGTAGGCAGTACAGTTGAAGAGGAATGGACATCTCTAAAAAGGGCCATCACAGAAGTTGGGAAGGAAAACATAGGTACAAAGAAGGTAGCTGCGAAGAAACCATGGGTAACAGAAGAAATACTTCAGTTCATTGATGAAAGGAGGAAATACAAACATGTTCCGGGAAAATCAGGAATACAGAAATACAAGTCGCTGAGGAATGAAATAAATAGGAAGTGCAGGGAAGCTAAGACGAAATGGCTGCAGGAAAAATGTGAAGAGATAAAAAAAAGATATGATTGTCAGAAGGACAGACTCAGCATAGAGGAAGGTCAAAACAATCTTTGGTGACATTAAAAGCAACGGTGGTAACATTAAGAGTGCAACGGCAGTTCCACTGTTAAATGCAGAGGAGAGAGCAGATAGGTGGAAAGAATACATTGAAAGTCTCGATGAGGGTGAAGATTTGTCTGATGTGATGGAAGAAGAAACAGGAGTCGATTTAGAAGAGATAGGGGATCCAGTATTAGAATCGTAATTTAAAAGAGCTTTGGAGGACTTACGGTCAAATAAGGCAGAAGGGATAGATAACATTCCATCAGAATTTCTAAAATCATTGGGGGAAGTGGCAACAAAACGACTATTCACGTTGGTGTGTAGAATATGAGTCTGGCGATATACCATCTGACTTTCGGAAAAGCATCATCCACACAATTCCGAAGACGGCAAGAGCTGACAAGTGCGAGAATTATCGCACAATCAGCTTCACAGCTCATGCATCGAAGCTGCTTACAAGAATAATATACAGAAGAATGGAAAAGAAAATTGAGAATGCGCTAGGTGACGATCAGTTTGGCTTTAGGAAAAGTAAAGGGACGAGAAAGGCAATTCTGACGTTATGGCTAATAATGTAAGCAAGGCTAAAGAAAAATCAAGACACTTTCATAGGAATTGTCGACCTTGAAAAGCGTTCGACAATATAATATGGTGCAAGCTGTTCGAGATTCTGAAAAAAGTAGGGTTAAGCTATAGGGAGAGACGGGTCATATACAATATGTACAACAACCAAGAGGGAATAATAAGAGTGTACGATCAAGAATGAAGTGCTCGTATTAAGAAGGGTGTAAGACAAGGTAGTAGCCTTTCGCCCCTACTCTTCAATCTGTACATCAAGGAAGCAATGATGGAAATAAAAGAAAGGTTCAGGAGTGGAATTAAAATACAAGGTGAAAGGATATCAGTGATACGATTCGCTGATGACATTGCTATCCTGAGTGAAAGTGAAGAAGAATTAAATGATCTGCTGAACGGAATGAACAGTCTAATGTGTACACAGTATGGTTTGAGAGCAAATCGGAGAAAGACGAAGGTAATGAGAAGCAATAGAAATGAGAACAGCGATAAACTTAACATCAGGATTGATGGTCACGAAGTCAATGAAGTTAAGGAATTCTGCTACCTAGGCAGTAAAATAACCAATGACGGATGGAGCACGGAGGACATCAAAAGCAGACTCGCTATGGCAAAATAGGCATTTCTGGCCAGGAGAAGTCTACTAATATCAAATACTGGCCTTAATTTGAGGAAGATATTTCTGAGGATGTATGTCTGGAGTACAGCATTGTATGGTAGTGAAACATGGACTGTGGGAAAACCGGAAAAGAAGAGAATCGAAGCATTTGAGATGTGGTGCTATAGACGAATCTTGAAAATTAGGTGGACTGATAAGGTAAGGAATGAGGAGGTTCTATGCAGAATCGGAGAGGAAAGGAATATGTGGAAAACACTGATAAGGAGAAGGGACAGGATGATAGGACATGTGCTAAGGCATGAGGGAATGACTTCCATGGTACTAGAGGGAGCTGTAGAGGGCAAAAACTGTAGAGGAAGACAGAGATTGGAATACGTCAAGCAAATAATTGAGGACGTAGGTTGCAAGTGCTAATCTGAGATGAAGAGGTTAGCACAGGAAAGGAATTCGTGGCGGACCGAATCAAACCAGTCAGTAGACTGATGACCAAAAAAAAAAAAAAATGTTGGCGAGCCGATGTGGAGCCACCGACTTGAAGCGATGCGCGCACAGCGCGGTCGTCACATGGAACAACTACAGTGGAGGATGTACCAACCCCTACGAGGACCTAGCATGCAGCGCGACTGTCGCCTGTTCCAGCGCTGAGCCATCCTGTCAGGTTGGCGAGCTGTGTGGAGTGCGGAACTATGGGATGCTGACGTCGGCGGCCAGCTGTTCAGCAACAACAACAACAACAAGCTTCACGGCGTGGGAGTCGCTTTTATGACGCTGTTACTACAATTCCAACAATTTGCAGAGACAACGAGTCTACAGTCCCCAACAGCTTCGATGCCACAGCCCTATAATTCATCGAAAGCTACAAATACGTGTGTTTTGCATTGTATCATATAGGGAAGTGAAATAGCAGAGTAAACAGTGAAAGTGTTATTGTTATTGTGGTGGTATATCCCCGGTGGCATCGATGCCATAGCCCAGTGCATTGTGAACCAGCGTGTTTGCGTGTGATTTATGACTCAACATATAGGCAGGGACCTAAAGCAGAGTAATTAGATATGAAGTGCTACATAAAAAAGTGTTTTCCAAGGTGATTATTTGGTTATGGATTACTTTCCACGGTATGTGCCGTTTGTCAAATTTCTTGTATTACTAACCCTGTAAACTGTGTGCCGTAAATATAACAGTATCGCATTTTCAAAATATGCTGCCACTTAGAGTGTTAATTTATGTGGGGTAATAATATAATATTTTCCAGTGAATATTGTGTAGTAGTTAGAGTTGTCTGTTTACTATTTTGTTTATTTTTTGATCACATTCATTCATTAGGCTTATGTTTCTATTCATTCAATACAGTGACTATCTGATCATTAGTATTTAATTCACTACAACAATAAAAATTCATGAACAAGCTAATAGACACTTGTTACTTGTGTATCACAGTTAGCCATACTATTTATTTGAGACGTCGCAGCATTGTGTTTCATGTTGCTGTGTTAATTCAATGACATTATGCAGTGTGCAGAAGTATTTGCGATTAACCTGGCTTATCTTGTTGCTAATTAGAGAGTGATTTAATGATATAATTTTATTAATGTACTGTGATTAAGTGATACTTCAATTTCTTAAACACCATTTTCCTTACACAAATGAGAATAATTTTTAATGACTTTAGTTTCTCCATTATTATTATTATTATTATTTATTTTATGGCCTTCATTGGACCACTCTAGTCAAAAATACAAAGTTGTAAACAAGTTCTTTCACAGGGATACAATTTGGCTCAACAATAACTTAATATGATATTTAGGTAATATAATTATTAGAGCCTATTCTTATATGAAAGGTGTTTTGCTCTTCCGTCTGCCCAATATCCCAATATTTCTTCATTCTTTCAGATAATTCCTTTCTTTCTTCATCTGAGACCACTCTTCCAGTACTCCTTTTATTGATTTTCATTTGTAGTCTGGTTTGCGGGTCTTGCAGTATTCTGCTTTTTTGGGTCATCTACTGTAAATTGGAGTTCTTTTATATCTTCCTTAATTTCTGTGATCCATTTAATGTCGCTCTTGCTATTCCACAATTTTTGTATTATTTTTTTTACCAATTCTGTTTCTGGAGTTCTCATCAGATGTCCAAAGAATGAGTTTCATTTCTTCCTGTTCGTGCTCATGACTGGTTCTATTTTCTTATATACTGTTTCATTTGATGCTATTCTCCAATGTCCATTTATTTTATACTGTTTATTTATACATGTCCTACTTATTCTTCTTTCTCTGTTTAGTATTTTGTTAATTTCTGCTGTATTAGTTGTTTTGAAGATAGTTTCCGCTGCATACGTTATTTCAGGTTGTGTAACTGTTCTATAGTGTTTTAATTTTGCATCTATAGATAGGCTTTTTTTGTTGTATGTGGTTTTGGTAATGTAATTTGCGTAGTTCTGTTTTTTTATTATATTCTGCCATGATGGCTTCTCATTTGGATTGTATGTTATTATTTCGCCTAAATATTTAAATTTATCAACAATTTTGGTTTCCTGTTCTCCTATTGAAATTTTGTTTGCAAGTGGTGGATTAGTTAGCATAATCTCCGTTTTTTCAAATGATATTCTAAGGCCTACTTTCTCTGCTATTTCTTGTAGTGATTTCACTTGTTGCCTGGCTTCTTGAACGGTGTTGGCTAGGAGAGCAAAATCATCAGCGAATCCCAAGCAGTTTAAGCTAATATCATCTTCTGCACTTCCATTTCTTATCATCTTTGGATTGTCGTTGTACCATTCTCTCATTATGTATTCCAGTGCACAGTTGAACAGTAATAGTGATAGGCAGTCACCTTGTCTTAAGCCTGTTTTTATGAAGAATGGTTCCGAAATTTCTCCTCTAAGTTTCACTTTTGATTTGGTGTTGGTTAGAATGAGTTGTATTATTTCAATTAGTTTTGGATGGAGTCCTAGGTTTCTTAACATTTTTAATACTGAAGGTCTGTGCAGACAGTCATAAGCCTTCTTAAAATCTACAAATGTTATTGTCAGAGGTTTATTCTGTTTCTTGTAGTATGCCATAATGAATTTTAAACTAATTATCTGCCCTACACAGCTTCTCCATGGTCTGAAACCTCCCTGATATTCCCCTAACTCCTGTTCTAATTGCTCTTTGATTCTTTCATATAAGATCTTAGATAGAATTTTGTATGTGCAATCTAGGAGAGAGATTCCTCTGTAGTTGTCTGGGTTGCTCTTATCTCCCTTTTTGTGTAGTGAGTGGATGACAGCTGTGGTCCAATGTTCAGGGAATCGTTCTGTTACCCAAATATTTGTTAGAGCCATGTGTAAGGAGATCCTGACTGTGTCACTTGCCTATTTCCACATTTCAACAAAAACCTGATCTTCTCCACATGCCTTATAAGTTTTTTGATCTTTAAGAATTTTTTCTACTTCTTGGAAAGTTGGAGGGTCTGGTTTGTTAGGTTCGGTTTTTATTGGGGTATTTATGTTGATTTGTAAGGGTTCTTTGGGTTCCTCGCAATTCAGAAGTTTATTAAATGCTTTTGCCATGATTTCTGCATTTTCCTTGTTACTGTGTGTCATTCTTCCATCTTCATCTTTCAGTATTAGTGTAGGGGCCTCATATTGTTGTAGTTGTTTCCCAAAGATTTTATAGTAGTTCCTGGAGTTGGTTTTATGATAATTACCTTCTATAAAGTTAATAATATCTTTATGGAATCCTCTCTTGATTCTTCTAATATTTTGTGTAAATTTTTTTCTTTCATTTTTTTAGGTTGATGCCATTTTCTTCAGTTTTATGTGTTTGAAACTTAAACCATGCTTGGTGTCTATCTTCATGGAATTTGTCACATTCTGATGTCGACAATGAATGTTTCCTTCATGGGTTCAAGGGAGCTAGAGTCTCTGCTTCTTTTTTAAGATTAGGCACTAGTTGTCCAAGATCATCAGTTAATTTGATGGTTTGTGTTATTTGTTGGTATTTATTATTTTTAATTAGCTGATGTGGGTCAAACCTCCTTTTTATTTTATTAGTTTTTCTGGTGCTCTTCTTTAATGGAGTGAATTTGATTTTAATTTTAATTATACGAGTATAATGGTCTGAGCCTGTGTCTACTACTCTCAGTACTTTAACATTGTGGACCTCCTTATGAAACTTTTTGTCCATACAGACATGGTCTAGCTTCCCCCAGTCTGGATGTTTCCACGTTTTATGTTTACTTTGCTTCCTCTTAAAGTATGTTGATTTAGATATAAGGTTGTATTCACTGCAGAGGTCTACAAGTCTTTGACCGTTTTTGTTTGTAAATTTATGTGGGCTCCATTTTCCAATTATAGCTTTATATTTCCTTTCTTTTCCCAACTGAGCATTGAGATATCCCAGTAAGATTTTTACATTCTTTTTATTTACTCTGTTCACAGTTTGTTCTAGAAGGTCCCAAAATTTATCTACCTCTTCCTTTGTTTTTGTTAGACAATTTTTTTCAATTGTTGGGGCATGAACATTTATTATTGTATAGGTTTTATTCATTGTTTTTAAGTTTAGAGTCTCAATTCTTGGCGATACTGCTTGGAAATCCGTTACTGAATCTATTACTTTTATGTTTACTAAAAATCCCGTTCCAAACTGGGGACATTGTTTCATTGCCCTCGTTCCTGGTTTCCCATTATAAATTCTGTATCCTTGAGATTCGAATGAGTCCTCTGTGGTGTTTCTCATTTCTTGGATCCCTGTTATTAAAATTTTTTGTTTATTTAGTTCATCTGTGAGCTCCTTGAGTTTTCCGGTCTGAAGTAGTGAGTTTATGTTGTGTGTTGCTATATAATTTATCTGCTTATGTTTAATCTTCTTTTTGTGTTTTAGTGTGCATTTTGATGGTTGCAAACGCTCCGATTCGTTGCTGTCTTCTAGGTGACTACCCACCGAATCCGATGTAGCCTTTTAAAGCAGGACGGTGGAATTTTTTCCTAAAAGACCTTGCCTTTTTTTACTTTCGAAGGTTGTCAACCTTAGTTGGAGCAAGCTCCGATTTACAACTATGATTGTTAACCACAGAGGGTGTGTTTGGTACGAGAGCTATTTTATTTCACTCAAGTCCGGCGGTAAACTGGTGAGGACTTCCCTATCAGCCATCTGGGACGCGCCACGTAGGAGTATCACCTCTCCTCCTACTATCACAGCATTAATAAGCAAATAGTTTTGACTAAATAATGTAATTTCACATTTTTTTCATTTTTGTCTTTCTATATATTTTTATACTTTATTTTTCTACTTCAATATTCAAATCTGATATCACTATTACATTTTTTCATATTAAAGTATTATTTTGGTGGAGATATGTAAGGGTACAGTACCCTTATGTAATATCGATTATGCACTATGCAGAGATCATACATGGTTTAAGCAAAGACTGCAGTGCAGTCAACAATGTGCGAGAGGGTAAGCTGTAGTCTAGTGTTGGAGTCCATGGGTGGAAGTCGGGTGTGAGAGGCTACAGAGAGAGGTTGCTCGGTAACGAGGCCGGAGATGAGTGGCAGAATGGTACACAGTGTTTGATGTTTATAAATTGAGTGATTTAATAAATAAATTCCAGCATTTAAGGAAGGAAATGTTATCATTTAGTAGTTTTGACATTAACAGAAGTGGACAACAATGAGTCTCACAACAAGGAGGAAAGATATAGATACTGCTATAATAATTAAAATATGACTTCACCTACAGTGTATGTGAATAATATAGTTCGGTGCGAAACTGGGGGGAGGCTACAGTCACTATTTTAATGTGGCTTCAGATATTGCAAAACATAATCCGAAGCAAAATTGTTCATTAAGGAACCCACACACCTGAACAGCAAAATTTGACTCAAGCTCTGTCCTACCATAACATGATCCGTGACTGCCTTCTCATCGACCAGAGGTACTGCAAACTTCTGTTGTACAGTTAAATAAAAGTTCCCATTCATGTAAGCTTCAAAAGAATGTGGTCCAAACATGTATTGTGATCACACCAAGGCCCATGTGACATGAAGTGGGTTTCTTTCTAACTCTTGCTGATAATAGGTATTTTCCTTAGACAAGAAAACAACATTTCTCCTGTGCAAACTGCGGTATATGGCTCATTTATCAGTAAACAGTCTTGAGCCCAACGAAGTCGGTAGGCTACAAATCGTAGCTCCATATCATTGTCAGTTAATTCAGTAACAAACATCGGCCTAGATCCTTTCGTATTCAAATTTCTTTCAATGTGGTCTTGCATTGTTGAGCAAGATGCTTGAAGTCCAACTGCTCTTTTGCAAATGGATTTCATTGGAGACGGCTCATCCGATTAAGAGACAGTGACACACGTTTCCTCTCACGTTTTATTGCTTCCAATACGTGACCTGTCTTTGAGACAACCTGTAAAAACAGGACATTTATCTCAGTCAGGCAGGCTACTTTACGAGGTAGACTGTGGCAAGTTGTCTCATCATGCCCTTGGTAGTTTTTTCTATCTATGGATGTTCATGCTCACACAAATCTGCCACTAATCTCTCCTTTGAAATATAGCTGTTGCACCATGGGTTCCGAACTCAGAGACTACAGTGCTGAAACAGAAATACAACACTGATAACATTGCATTTTCTCCAGCTTCAAAGCAGTAATATCAATAAAACTTATTGCTTTCCTCATTCTTATTGAGCGAAGAGCGACACAGGGACTTCTTGGACACCCTGTAGATGAAATAGACTTTCATGGTAACAATGATATCTGTCTATCTGAATAGTCTTAATTTGTTATGACATGTCGCCTTACTTAATTCTGAGTAACTGAACCTGGATAGTATAGGTAAACAACGACCAATCTTATAACCTAGAGGAGACTTTGGATCCAGCTACTTGCAGTATATGGGCGCCACATACTTGCTGTCATATTTTTGCAGATGAGGAGTGGCAGCTGGAGGACAGAAGCAGCGCTACACTCTCCGTGGACACTGACTGTGTGCAGCTGTTGGCGAACGCCCTGGACCACCCCACGTGTCCGCTGGAAGACCTGCCACCGGAGACCATCCAGCAGCGCCTACAGTGCCTCGAGCAGCTGTGGGACGACGTGGTGCAGAGGTCGCCCCACATACCCGTGACCAGCTACCTGGCCTACACGCAGAGGATAAACGTCAACCTCTGCCTGCTGGCCTGGATGGCAGTCAACTCGTACAGCATTTGTCAGGGCGTCCCGTTTAGTATGATACAGTCCGTGAGAGATGCTCGCTGCTACTTCGATAGTCCTGACGATCAATCGTGTCTGGAATCGAACGCTACAGATGCCATCTGCTCTGTTTCCAGAGCTATTCTGCTGCTGAAATGTCGCGACTTCTCCTCCACTACGGCTTCCGATAATTGCATCATTTATTACCCATTTATACAGCCACTTAGTTCTAGCAGCATACTGTATCCAAAGCTAACAGAAGAAACACTGAACCGCAAAAACCGTTTAAAGAACGACAACTTGAAATACAGGGATTTCAAAATCGACAGCTTAAAGCCTTTAGAAATCTCATTTATACTGGTAAACATTATTTTCCGCTTTTCGACAGCCGGAGTATACATGTACCTTCCCCAGTTACGTAACTTGCCTGGAAAGATACTCTTGTCCTTTCAGATCACGTGCATAATCCAGATCCTGTGTTCTGAGGTCGTGTATCGTATGGCAGGTTTCCCTGACTTACCTACAGCAGTGCTGGTAGATAGCACCCTCACACTTCTCAGCTGTATCTGGCTAAACTCATTCTGCTACCAGATGTATGCTTGTGTTCGTCATCTCAGGCTTCCTGACGACCTGCTACCTGCTGAAGTAAGCAAGTTATTCCGTCGTCAGGTGTTGTACGTGTTAATACCGTGGAGTATAGTGTGTGTGGCAGCTGTTGCTTTGGAAAAGACGAGTAAATATTACCTGATCCACAGTCGTGTGCTAGTCCTTGTGGGCATTTGTCTGTCAGTGGCTTTCAATTTGGTTTGTTTCGGACTGGTTGGATACATGTACCTACGTAATCGGTATTCTATGCGGCAACTCAAAATTGTTGATAACAATAAATTTGCCTCAAAGAAGCAATGTATTTTTATGTCAGTTAAGGCTGTTATCGTAACTGGAATAGGTATTGCAATAAGACTTGGGTTCCACCAGGCTCAAGGAATTGCGCAGTTTGTCTATTACGTACATCTAGTTACAATGGTGCAAGGACCGGTGCTCTTCGTCTGTTTCGTTTGTAATGGAACGACGCTCCCCATACTGAAGAACAGGATACTAGCGTGGTTTAACCCAACTAACATCCCTGCAGGGGGACACCTCTGCTCAGCAGCTGAGAGGAATCTGGCCAGGAGAAAGAATGAGCAGTCTCTGGTTACAGAATCCTCTCTGTAGCCTCCTTCAGTATTTTTCTCCAGTAACTGTCTTGACAGTAGATTGGATTAAAGCCTGCAATAAAAATGAAATCTGTCTAATATGACAACATTAAATGTAATTAAATGTGATATCGTACAGCCAGTACTTCTCCTTTCCAATGTCTTCTTTATTTTTAACTGTCTACTTACTTGGAAGTGGTAGCCTCGGTCTACGTATCCTATGCACTGAGATTACTTACTACAATCGTTGGGAAACGCTTTGCATATCCAAACACACACACACACACACACACACATATATATATATATATATTGGTTGAACACTAATACCTGAAAACGCCCCTAAGAATATATATATTGGTTGAACACTAATACCTGAAAACGCCCCTAAGAGGAAACCAGTATATATATATATATATATTACTCTGCAACATTCGCAGAGAACAACAGGAATGGTCCTGCAGTAAAATCTAAACATTCATCAAACGATCTTGTGAAAAATTTGAGCACGGTATAAGAGACACAACGATATATGTACCTCTTGCCGAGGAACTCCCAATTGATATCATCATTTTTCTTACCTTCACTCGGGCCAGGTAAAGTCACAGGAGACTCAGTGCTAGATCCACGATATTTCCTGTAAAACTCAAAAATGGGTAACTTGTTGTAGCCTGTTGGAATCTCGCCAGACTTAGAAATAACGCCCACTTTTAACAATCACTATGACACTTTTATCTTCGATCGCAGACACTGAAGCGAGACTGAATTAGGCGACAGCATAGCTAATGAGTACCTGCCATTTACTGTATGATCTACAGCTATTAACCACAAAAGCAGGAAAAAATTAAACCAACATAGATTCACGGATTCGAATCGCCGAAAAATCAGATTGAGACGTTTAAGCACAAAAGCTAGCGTATCAGCTACTGAAACCACTTATTATAACATATTACAACTAACAAACAGTGCAAACAATACAACCTGCTGTACCTGAAAACGCCCCTAAGAAGAAACCAACATAACACAGAGAAACACTAGTTACATACATAATAAACAAAATTAAATAGAAATAAAATTCTGGAGACAATACAGCACTAACCAAACGGACGTTTTGATTTGAATAGTCCCAATGCTGTAATAAAAAGAGAAGCCCGCCAAGTGATGGGCGAGGGAATCACAAGAATTAGGCCCCACAGTGCCAGTCGTTTTTGGAAAAGAATTCAAACGAGCCATAGCATACCATCTGAGAACAGCCAGCCTTAATAGCAGATGACAATGTCATCCATTACTGATGACCTCAACTAAGTTCTGCAAAGTGCTACAAAAAAAGTCACGATCATCCATGGTATCCAAAAATCGACAAAACTCACGAAGAAACGACATTCCAAAACCAAATGCAACCGCTTAACATCCACTACTTCGTAAGATTAAGGAATCTGAAACGTAAGAAAAGCAGACGAGGGACTAGAGGCACAGGCAGACAACAACGTAAAATTTCTCCTTTCACAAAACACCTGCCACAAACACATTAAAACATTTCTTCATACCGGCCATGAAACTGAAAACAGTCTCTCTAAAATAGAAGCAAACTAAAATGAATGCGTTTTCCAAACCTGGTAGACCAAAAACCACCCCTACTCATAGATTACCGTCCTCTTAGTGATAGCGAAAACTTTCGAGACAAATTTAAAAAATTTCAAGGAATAAAGCAACATATTCCGACAAGAACTGGCCGGATTCAGCGGTAACCATAGCACAGGTAATCCGGTCCTAGGACTGAGCAGCAAAGCGACACAGTCTCAACGCAACGCGGCAGACACAACGACATCACGCTACCTGGTGGACAGCGAACGCACGTTGCATAGCTTGTGGCATGCTGGGCTGCTCTTTGAAACGTTACGTTGCAGTTTCCCACGCCAAGCTATGCAATTAATTACAAACGTTATTGGGAACAGGTAAATACAAGACCGTATCGGTGATCACCATTCGACGAGATTTACGCCAGTCGCAAAGACGGCACGTGGAACAGCCATGTCTTCACTACTTCACACGAGCAACACAGTTGACACCGCTAAATCTTGGTCGAGGGATGAAAGAACAGCTCCGTAGATTAAAATACCCTGGATTCACGAAATCTGTCCTTCAGCACCTATCTGGGACCTTCTATTACTCATACTTTAAATATATATTTATTCCCCACACATCATCCTTGAAGTTACGTCAGACACATTCTCCAAGTCAGTTATAAACAATGAAGAAATATACCAACTGGAAAATAAGATGTTATAACGCAGAAAGATGTTGTCGTGGCCTTCATTCTGAAGACTTGTTTCAAACACAGCTCTCCATTCTGAAAGCCTCTTCATCTTCAAATACCTACAGTACCCTACATCCTTCTGAATCTGTTTACTGTGTACACCATTTGGTCTTCCTATACGATTTTTACCTCCCACACTTCCCTTCAAGACTGAATTGGTTATCTCTTGACATTTCAGAATGTGTCCAACCAACCAATCCCTCCATTAGTTCAAGTTGTACCACACATTTCTTGTCCCTCGAATTCTACTCAGTATATCCTCACTAGCTATGTGATCCACCCATCTAATCAACATTCTTCTGTAGCACCACATTTCGAAAACTGCGATTCTCTTTTTGTTTAAACTGTTTATCATCCATGTTTCACTTCCACATATGCCTACACCCCATCAAAATAGCTACAACAAAAGATTTCCCAAGACTTAAGGATATATTTGACGTTAACAAAATTTGCTTCCTCAGAAATACTTTTCCTGCCATTGCCAGTGTATATTTTATATCCTCTCTACTTTGGCCACTATCAGCTACTTCGCTGCACAAATAGCAAAAATCATCTACTACTTTCAGTGTTTCATTTCCTAATCTAGTTCCCTTAAGATCATCTGATTTAATTCGATTACACTCCATCATCCTCGTTTTGCTTTTGTTGATTTTCATCTTATATCCTCCTTTCAAGACACTGTCCATTCCCTTCAACTGTTCTTCCAAGTCCTTTACTGTATCTCACAGAATTACAGTTCATCAGCAAACCTCAAAGCTTTCATTTCTTCTCCCTGAAATTTAACCACTACTCCAAATTCTCTATAATGCGCCTCGACGCGTATAACTGCCCTCTGGTTTCTGTACAAGTTGTAAATAGCCTTTCGTTCTCTTTATTTTTCCGGTACTACCATCAAAATTCCACACAGGATATTCCATTCATCATTGTCAAAAGCTTTATTTAAGTATACAAACGCTATAAACGTAAGTTTATCCCATCTTCTAAGATAAACTGTATGGTTAGTACTGCCTCATGTGTTCGCACAGTTCTTTGGAATTCATACTAAACTTCCATGAGGATATCAGTTTTCTCATTCTTCTGCAAAGAATTCCTGTTAGTGTCTTGTAGCCATGATTTATTAAACTGATAGTGCAGTAATTTTCACACAAATCAACAACTGCTTTCTTTGGAATTAATTTTATTACATTCTTCTTAACGTCCAAAGGTATTTCGTCTTTTTCATGCATATAACACAACAAATGGAAAAGTTTTGTCGTGGCTGGCTCACCCAAGGCTATCCATAATGCTGACAGAATATTGTTTACTCCTAGGGCGTTGTTTCGACTTAGATATTTCAGCTCAATGTCCAATTCTTCTAGCAGTATTACATCTCCTATCTCACCTACAGCTGTGTCCACTTCCCTTTCTGTAATTTGTGATGTAACAGATATAACTACATTAGCTGTAAACGAAAACTGTATGACTTCATGACAGCAGAAATTGTAAATATGATGTAGCTATGCTACTGCGCACACAAAAACATACATCACTATACCATTCAGAAGATTGTAGTTTCTGCTAAATAACATAGCACTTAGCTCATTTTCGTCAAAAGCTGACTTAAACAATTATTTCATAAACTCCTTCGTATTATACTAGAGATTAGTTTTTAAAAATTAGTCGAAAAGATAACCAGAACACTGGAACAGGACACAAAATGCTTTGACGTTCGACAAACAATCCCAGGTGATGTTTTTTTACCCAGAAGTTTTAACCCAGCCATAAGGTGAATACAAGGACTCAGCAATAAGAATCACATCGTCCTCCAATCCACCTGGATTACGCGCTATGTCCAAACCAAATAAGAGCCTGAGATTAAAGGCAAACACTGTGACAACACCATTAAGTGGATACCAGTTCGAAGAGTTACACGTTTGGCAAGGCATACTGATACTTGTACTAAACTTAAGTATTTTAAATTTTACCTCTAGTCTGTAAACAGTGACTGTAATTGGGATCAGCAACTTAGAAGCGGACTTTTATAACTAGGTCAATTTGAAATAGTCAACGAATCATCTTAATCATAATCACATGTTATTAAAACCTGACTTTGATGATGGAAATTGTAATCTTACGTATTTCTAAAACATCAAAACTAAATTACAAAACCTTTTAGTTTTCTTGAACTCAAAAACACAATCATCTACTATTTATTACAAGTTCTGGCTACGAAACAACCATCTTCGGGCCCGTAAAAGAAACAGGAAACAGAAAATTGCCTTAGGTTTAACTGACTTTAAAAATCTTCAGTTACATTCGTTAATTCTATGTAATGAAAGTTATGTAGTGTGAAGTGATAATTTGTCACTCATAGTAAATACTATGAGGCAATGAATTCTGTAGGCTTGAATGACATCATCTAATAGCATATCTTGGAACTATGTAAGTAAATGGAAAGTACCTGTCTGGTCAATATCAACAGTACACTATTTTAAGATATCATAGAAATTAGCAAAAAGAAATAATGAAACGTACCATGTAGACTAATGAGCCATATTTTCAATAGAATGTTGGTTGCACCAACGAAGTTAGACAGTGCAAGTCTGAACGTTTACGGACAATCAAAACACACTGTTTCGTTAAAAATAAAGGCACTATACAGCTTAAAAATCGAGATTAATTTAATGAAAAGAAACTCCCTCTCGTCACTTATATCGAAAATGGGTATGAGCAGAAATTAGTAAGGGTAGCTATATTTTTGGGCCTATCAGCTGCTCACGACACTGCTTGGTGAGGACTTCTTTAGGAATTTACGATTGTTATCTCATGTCGCAAATTTAAGGACTTAATTTATAACATGCTAAGCAATAGATGACTTCATATCTACTCTAACAAAGAGAGATACAGGGTACTTAAACTGAATAATGGTTTACTACAAGTATCTGTGCTGGGATCACGTCTCCAGGATTATAGTTTATGCTGATGACATTTGCTTGATGGCCCAGAGCCACAACGTTTCTGATGCTGAAACCTCTTTAACCACTGATAGAGGAGTCTTCAAGAAATGGTGCCTGAACCTAAATCATCAGAAAACAGTTCTACCTTCATTACATCTATGCACAACACAGATTGCATACCAGACGTCAGATCCAGAGGCCAAGTCTTGCTGTATCGCATTACACCATAATACCTAGCGCTATACAGAATTCTTAACTTGAAAGTAGCATCTTTCTATTTCAGCAACTAAAGTCAAAACGAGAAACAACAGTCTTCAATAATTTGTTGGTGCCTTATTGGGAGCTAATGCCCCTGTTTTAAGAGCTATAGCTTTAATCCTACCGCAGGTGCTCTGTTACTGAAGATTGTTGTTCGACCAGGATCAATGATGCCTATACAAAGAAGATAGATGTGCCATTCAATCAGGAATTACGAGATGTATTCAGAGTACAAACACTATAAGACTTCCCGTTCTCAGCGTCATCCCACCTCCAGCTGCAAAACGATCAACTGTCCTAAAGGTCTGGAAGAATGTTCGGAAGAATTCTCAACTACCCATTCATCGAGATATTGCACAGCCAGAATACCAAGGCTTGAAATCAAGGACAACATCATGGAGCATAGCAAAAAACCTTGTTGTGCCCCCTTTCATTGTCAATTATTCATGGAAAATTCAGTAAGCGCAGTCATCAGTAGTGAACAAACATCTAGTCAAGGACGCTTTCATGCAGACAGAAGGATTCGATCTCCTCAGACGTCAGTAGAGGATCATGAACTGTATTAGCACTGGACAAGGCATATGTGCCTATCTAAAGTAGGTGGTGAGTGTTCTTTTACAGACAATCAATGTCACTTTCTAAGTATTCCATTTGCCTAGCCTCAATATAACAACAACAAGGTCACATGTTGCAACACCCTCTGAGGCGTGTGCATGCCCTGTCCCCCGTCATGACGTCACATGATGATCCAATTGTGCTAATTCAGAGATCTCTATATCGTCAAACGTGTTGATTCGATTATCTCCGTGTTTAATCATCAGGATATGTAATTATCCTGGGGCTGTCTCCTGGATCCTGAGATGTATGTCATAATTTCAACAAATAATTACACGTGATTTTATCAATTATGCTGCTCCCATGGTCTTTGTCCCTGGATCTTGAAGCACACTCGGCTGTGGATATTGAAATGAGAATCCTCGTACAGTGTCATTTTTATTATGTCTTCAAGGCTCAAAATGTGTGTAATTGCCCTGAAGTTGTGCTGCACAATTTTTGAATGTTACTACATTAAGTCTTAGGATTAAGAGGTCATCTATACTTCAGAGAGATATATAAACTATACAGCTATTTCATATTGTCAGTTCATTTCCAAATGCTACTCCTTACCAGTACATACATGTTAACAGCATGCAGTTCCAAACATGCGAATGTAAGATTAGTGTATCTATATGAATGTGAAGTTATAGTAGAAACTGACAATGTTCGTCGTAATGCTAAAACACAATTTACAGAGATAAAGTAGGGAGAGCAATGTAGGCCGATGAAGCACACTGTGAAGTTGATGACAACACACTCTGATCCATCTCAACTTCCTCCTGACATGAACATCTGTAGCAATAAGGCAACCATCATCGATCTGTATGAAACTCCTACATTAAAGTTATCATCATTATCGCAGGACTCTTCACAGTGTGTTTATTTAAAACTTAGATGTGTTACGAAGTTATATTGGCTATAAAGTTCAATATGGATCGCAACAGACAAAGTCGGTGGCAACCGAATGTGAAACCGTTGTTTAATGATGTTGTAAGTTATGTACATGAAATGTACCATAGAAGACGATTCAGAACAACGTATAAATGTATGTATGCTTGCAGTACCGAAGTCTGCTACTATAACTCCTATGTATATTGAATCTGTAGAATTGGTTTACAGATGGAGAACCGAAATATATTGTGCATCCTGTTGATTTGAACACAATGATAGTAGAATTTAGAGGGTATAAAAAACTATTTAAACAATACTGTAAGGATGTAAGGCAGTATGAATAATAAGAAATGTGTCAACAACGTATTTTTTTATTTTCTGTACGTAAAAAAGTTAATAAACAAAATTATATACAATTTATATTCGTCTTTTACTGCAACAACAGCAGTGGGAAACAAACATTATGCAAGATATTTGCAGATATGATAAACAGGTCACACTATTCTGCAAACACTTAAACATACATACATAAATAACTCACTCACTGAGTGAATAGTGTAAATATGGCAGAGTGTCTAAAAGTTTCGACGATATAAACACACATCTATAACAGCATCAAATGGGTTCAAGTTACTTGCAAATACCAAGACACTTAAAGCAGAGACATGAGCAACTGAAGGGGCTACTGACTTTGCAAATGAAGCTTCAGTAGTACTACTTTTAGGCTTTCTGAGAGAAGAACGTCTAGCATTGGATGCTAAAAAGATTTACAAGTCTGACCTAGCTGTAGATATATTCCTGACAATTCATGCTTAATGCAGTTTTGGAACAGATATGTATCTAAAGGATAAGCTGCTACACACAATTCCTGTTTTTTTCCCCCTGCAGTAGGTGCTGCATACAAAACATTAGAGGCTCCATTTAATGTTATATATCTCCCTGTAACCGTTCAAACGTTGGATACGCTTGAGGTGAATGTTGTTGACCAAGACAGTCAACTTGCAAATTCTGTGGAGAAGAAATAATCGTGCAACTACATTTGCAAAAAGGTAATGGGGATATGATATAAAACTGTATATGCACACTGCAGAGCAACACTTCTTTGTGGAAACTCGTTACATCAACATAAGCGAGGAGGTGACCATGGTGGGGGCAGCAGCATGACGTCAGTGGGAGGTCCGCTGCTATTGTCGCCCCAGCACCTACGTCACACAGCAGTGGCAGAAGCAGCGTGACGTCACCTCAACTCGGATGTTAACACTGGGAGACACCTCCAACTCTCACCCACACTGGAGGCGCACAATCACTGCAAACATTGTCACTGCAGTAGAGTTCTATCAGTAGAGGGTACAGCAGTCTCAGCAGCAGTTTCAATAATAAAGACCAGTTGCTTGAGATCAGCCAGACCATAGACCTAAATTATTCACTGACTGGTGTGTTATCAGAAACAGAATTGCACTTGCACATCCTCGAATTAAGAGTGGTGTTTAATATCTGGACACCCTCCCATTATATTTCTGATGCATGTAAACCTGTTTGGAGCCAAAGGATGTCTAAAATTCGAAGAAGCTTCAATACCCTTCAGTTAATTGTAAAGCAATGCTATGCTATGAGTCTGAAATTCCTACACATCACGATGTGACTGAGATGGCACACATATGCCCTCCAATACTAAATTGGTGATCCCTTGATGCCTCAGAACATGTCCTACCAACCGATCCCGTCTTCTGGTCAAGTTGTGCCACAAATTTCTCTTCTCTCCAATCCTATTCAATACTTCCTCATTAGTTATGTGATCTACCCGAATAGAATAAACGAAATATTGCAAACCACCTCGCTCACTGAATGGTACGAGAAGTATGTCTACGACCGCTTACAAACAAAGTTGTCATAATTCGAAGAAAGACACTCTGAGAAACTATAAAGTAATGTGCTGTACTTAGACATTTGTGCATTCATCCATTGTCAACGTAATGACAGTTCTTTATTCATAAAACTTCCAGGAGATACTACATCGTAACATATGGCTGTTCATGTAATAAATAAAGATGAATTTTTTTTGTATAGTGTGGCCCGGGAGAATAATTTTGACTCCCTTCCAGAGTGTTCTGGTAAATATGTCAAGTACGATGTTCCCAGTAATTATAAACATGAAGGCAATGGTTATCCCATGAAAATTCAGGATATCGATAAATATGAAGAGCAGAGTGGGGGGTCTGAATCAGAGGCTCAGACGGTTCTGCGACCGTGTAGGCTGCAGATTCCGCGACTTGCGCCTTATGGTGGTGGGGTTTCGGGTTCCGCTAAATAGGTCAGGTGTCCACTACACACAGGAGGCGGCTACACGGGTGGCAGGGGCTGTATGGCGTGGACTGGGCGGTTTCTTAGGTTAGACAGTCTCGGTAAAGATCAAAAAGGGCTCAAGTCTCAAAGGGTACAGGGCAAAGAAACGACCAGAATCAGCCAAGCAATAGTCGCTATTGTAGTTGTAGTTGTATACTCAACAGCCATACCAAAACAATAATTGGCTCCTTCTACCGACCACCCGACTCACATGATATAATAGCTGAACGGTTCAAGGAAAACTTGAATCTCATTACAAATAAGTACCCCACTCATACAGTTATAATTGGTTGATACTTCAATCCACCCTTGATTTGTTGGTGAAAATACGTGTTCAAAGCCAGAGGAAGACAGAAAACATCTTCCGAAACTGTAATAAGTGCTTTTTCTGAGAATTACTTTCAGCAATTAGTTCATAAACCCACACGAATTGTAAATGGCTGCGAAAACACTCTTGATGTCTTAGCCACAAATAATCCTGATCTAATAGAGAGCGTCATGATGGATACAGGGATTAGTGAACACAAGGTCGTTGTAGCGAGGCTCAAAACCATATCAACCAAAACCACTAAAAATAAACAAAAATATGTCTGTTTAAAACAGCAGATAAAAATTCGCTTGATGCCTTCGTAAGAGAGAGTCTCCATTCCTTCCAAGCTAATTATGTAAGCGTAGACCAGATCTGGCTCAAATTCAAAGATACTGTATCGACAACAATAGATAGATTCATACTGCATAAGTTAATAAGAGACAGGACTGATCCACCATGGTACACAAAACACGTCAGAACACTGTTGCAGAAACAACGAAAAAAGCATGCCTAATTCAGACCAACGCAAAATCCCCAAGACTTGCTAAGTTTCACGGAAGCTCGAAATTTAGAGCGGACGCCAATGCGACATGCTTTTAATAGTTTCCACAATGAAACATTGACTCAAAACATTGTAGAAAACCCAAAGACATTCTGATTGTATGTAAAGTACACCAGTGCAAAAAACAGTCAATACCGTCACAGCGCGATAGCGATGGAAATGTTACCAATGATGGTGCCTCTAAAGCGGAGTTACTAAAGACAGTTTTCTGTAATTCCTTCATGAAAGAAGACGAAGTAAATATTCCAGAATTCGAAACCAGAACAGCTGTTAGCATGAGCGGCATAAAAGTAGATATCTTAGGTGTTGTGTAACAACTCAAATCACTTAAAAAAGGCAAGTCTTCCAGTCCAGATGGTATACCAATCAGGTTCCCTTCAGAGTATACAGACAGACACAATAAAGCGTTTCTTAGCAATCATATGCAACCGCTCACTTGACGAAAGGTCTGTTCCTAAAGACTGGAACGTACCACAGGTCACACCAATATCCAAGAAAGGAAATTGGAGTGACCAATATCATTGATCTCAATTTGCAGTAGGATTTTGGAGCATATACTGTACTCGAACATTATGAATCACCTTGAAGAAAATGACTTATTTATACATAACCAACACGGATTCAGAAAATATCGTTCTTGTGCAGCACAGCTAGCTCTTTATTGCAATGAAGTAATGAGCAGTGTCGACAATGGATCTCAGATCGATTCCATATTCCTAGATTTCCAGAAGGCTTTTGATACCGTTCCTCACAAGCGACTATTAATCAAGTTGTGTGCATATGGATTATCGTCTCAGTTGTGTGAGTGGATTCGTGGTTTCCTCTCAGAGAGGTCACAGTTCGTAATGATAGACGGTAAATCATCCAGTAGAAAAGAAGTGATATCTGGCGTTCCGCAAGGTAGTGTCATAGGCCCTCTGCTGTTCCTGATTTACACAAATGATCTAGGAGATAATCTTAGCAGCCCACTTAGATCATTCGCAGATGACGCTGTAATTTACCGTCTAGTAAAATCATCACACGATCAATTCCAATTACAGAATGATCTAGAGAGAATTTCTGTGTGGTGTGAGAAGTGGCAATTGGCACTAAACAAAGAAAAGTGCGAGGTCATCCACATGTGTACTAAAAGAAATCTGATAAATTTTGGGTATATGATAAACTGCACAAATCTAAGGGTTGTCAATTCGACTAAATACCTACGAATTCCAGTTATGAACAACTTAAATTGGAAAGACCACATAGATAATATTGTGAAAAAATGAAATGGCTCTGAGCACTATGGGACTTAACTTCTGAGGTCATCACTCCCCTAGAACGTAGAACAACTTAAACCTAACTAACATAAGGACATCACACACATCCATGCCCGAGGCAGGATTCGAACCTGCGACCGTAGCGATCGCGCGGTTCCGAACTGTAGCGCCTAGAACCGCTCGGCCACCCCGGCCGGCAATATTGTGAGAAAGGCGAAACAAAGACTGCGCCTTGTGGGCAGAACACTTAGAAGATGCGACAAACCCACTAAAGAGACAGCCTACTTTACACTTGTCCGTCCTCTGCTGGAATATTGCGGCACCGTATGGGATCCTTACCAGGTAGGATTGACTGAGGACATTGAAAAAGTGCAAAGAATGGCAGCTCGTTTCGTGTTATCGCGCAATAGGGGTGAGAGTGATAAGCGAGTTGGGATGGCAGTCATTGCAACCAAGGTGGTTTTCTTTGCTGCGAGATCTACTTACGAAATTTCAATCACCAACTTTCTCTTCCGAATAAGAAAATATTTTGACAAACTACCTATTGGCTTCTGTCTCGGATTCTTGGGCCGGCGTTCATATAATGATTTTTCTGACGTTTCGCCAGCACGAGTGGCTGGCATTGTCAAAGCTTCACCCTCCATTGCCGGTGGTGAACTGGAGCCGAGCTCGCGGGCGCAGACTATATGTACCTGGCGCGCCAACGTCCGAGGGCTTCTCTGTGGTCATTTCCGGTGCGGTTCTGCTGTTGCTACCTGCGACGGTCGTTCGCTGCAGTACGGGAAGCCAGGATCCGTTTACCTTAAGGCTTTCCTCTTTCTTGTTCAAACTGTTCGCGTGTATTTGTATTTCTACAGCTTCTCTGAACAAGCGCGTGTGATAGTGCTTCTCTACAGCCAGAACTTCCGTGTCGGCGAATTTTATTACGTGGTCGGTCTCATTCAGTGCGTGCTCTGCCACGGCCGATTTCTCCACCTGCTCCAACCTGCAATGTCGCTTATGCTCTTTGATCCTGGTGTTGATGGATCGTCCAGTCATTTCGTCGCAGGTAGCAAGAGGAGAACCGCACCGGAAATGACCGCAGAGAAGCCCTCGGACGTTGGCGCGCCAGGTACATATAGTCTGCGCCCGCGAGTTCGGCTCCAGTTCACCACCGGCAATGTAGGGTGAAGCTTTGACAATGCCAGCCACTCGTGCTGGCGAAACGTCAGAAAAATCATTATATGAACGCCGGCCCAAGAATCCGAGACAGAAGCCAATAGGCAGTTTGTCAACAAGTGGCCACGAAAGCCTTAACAATTTAGAAAATATTTTGTTGACACTCACCTACGTAGGGAGAAAGGATCGTCATAATAAAAGAAGAGAAATCAGAGCTCGAACGGAGAGATTTTGGGTTTCTTTTTTCCCGAGCGTCATTCGAGAGTGGAATGGTAGAGAAGTAGTATGAAAATGGTTCGAGGAACCCTCTGCCAGGCACTTATGTGTGATTTGCAGAGTAACCATGTAGAGGCAGATGTAGATGTAGAATATACATATCTCCCATACGCCTTGGATGCGTGCAACGATAGTGATGGTAAGATTGCTCATAAAGTTGTTGGCTCTCTGCATTTTTCAGAATTTGCAAGGCAACAGGAAAACTATGTAGATTTGCTGATCGTCTCTGATGAAAACAATACAAAGCAGCATCATTATTTGTCATCACAGCTGAATAAACATCATGGTGTGCAGTATATCTACAGTAGATGTTTGAGTACATTCCACATGAGCGAAAATTTTCCTGAGCAGCAGCGTGACTGTTCTACAAAAGCTTCCGACTGTGTAAACAGGTCACGATAAATTCACAGAATTTAAAAATTGTCACCACAAAGAGCGACTACCGTTTGCTGTTTACGCAGGCCTGTAATTTCTACTCACACCTGTACGTTGGTACAGGTCCTGCAAAATGGTTGCTATCTGAGCTGGAAGAACTTGCAGTGAGAACTGATAATCTTTGTCATGCCACTGTTCATATACTCGAAACACCTGAAAGTTATTCACTATATGAAAATGCATTTGCAGTCAACTGTTGGATAAAACAACTAAAAAAGTTGTTAGGGATCACTGTCATTTAACAATTAAATTCTGTAATTTGAGTTATAAACTTCCCTGGCACATACAATTTGAGCAGATAACATGTGCACTTCCCACTGAACACTTGAACAAATTAGGCATGCCTGACGATTTAGTTAATGTTATAGTCAAGTACCCTGATAAATACATTTCATTTTCAAAGAGTATAACGAAAAATATCACATAACAGGCAGCGTAATTATCTGACAAACGTATGACATACATCTCTGAATGCAAGGACCAGGACCCAAGGAACAACATAATCGTCTGATAATATCTTACATAAGATCTGATGAAATGATGACATATATCTAAGGATCCAGGCACAACAGGAGAATAGCAACATAATTTAATTATAATTAAATATCCAGGTAATCGAAGCAAAACATGTCACCACGTTTGACCTTCTTGTTGTTATGATTGTACTGAGACTAGGGCAACTGGCGAAATTAGAAAGGGACCTTGAACTATCCATAAAAGAACAATCCTATCCTACCATTTAATTCACAAATGGGGGTGAGCAAGTTATGCAAATCACGACTGTGATACCGCCTTACAGCCAATCCACCGTATTGCTGCTGACCATTGTCTTCGAGCCAACAAGGAAACATTAATGGGCATTTATCACGCATCAGATGATGCAATTTAATAGATCAGACAACTAGATCTGTAGATGTAAGATGCTAGTTAGTGACTGTGCGCATTTGTTTACAGATGTTGTATATACATGTTTGTTTCCATTATACAATAAATAAGTAAATAAGTGAGTGCAGAAGCTAATGATACACGTTATGTTTGTTAAGAAGCGACACTAAGTCTTTACAGCCTCATTAGAAATGTAAGTTGTCATATTGAGAATGTAAAATACAAAAATATGAAAAGATAGTCGACTTTACCTCTCACCATTTGAAGATACCAGAACATTAAATGCTGTGTGTACTTCTTGGTGCCAATCAAATATTGCCAGAATAATCGCTATTTGGCCCATAAATATGTATAGTTACAATTGAAATAATAAAATAGAACTATTATTATCATTATAAGAAATACAAAATATATAATAAGTGCATATCGTGTATGACAAATGCAAATCACAATGTCAGTTTCGCAGTAACTTTACCACGAATACATCAGAGCACATAGCAGCTCTCAGAGGGGAACTATTTAAATCAAGGCAAAATCAAGGAACCTAATATGCATTTTTAAAACAAGTGAGTACAAACTGAAAAATAATAATCCAATGAATGGGACATCTCCCAGTGTTTGTGTGTGTGTGTGTGTGTGTGTGTGTGTGTGTGTGTGTGTGCAGTGGAGCCGATGTCAACGTGTTTGTGGGGACGACCATGAGAGGGGCAGAAACCCATGTCACAGTGTCCTGTGGAGAACACTTTCAAACTGGTCCATCATACCGGCGCCTTCAGTATCCTAACTTGCAATATGTTTATTAACATATGTCACAGAAAATATTGAAAAAGTAGTTCTGGTCGAATTCACCTTGCTGATTTAGTATTTTTTCAATACCCCTTTTCTTATTACCCTACATTTCTATTTCCGCCATCAAATCAGGCATTCTTCCCTTCGTCACAGTGAACAGCGCCTCAACGCTATGTCAAATTTCCTGCACCATGAATCCCTTGCCACCGAAGGCAGTGCAACTCTGGCAGTATGTGCGCTCCTTAAAGCGAATTGATAATTCCAGTTTGTTATTTTAATTGTAACTGCACGTACATGCATTAATACCAGATGCGAACGTCATCCATTACTGACGACCTCAAGAAATTTCCGCAACGTGCTAGTAAAGAGACTCACGATCATCCATAGTATCCAAAATTCGACAACACTCACGAAGAAATGACACTCCGAAACAAAATGCAGCCGCTTAACATCCACTACTTCGTAAGATTACGGTATGTGAAATGGAAGAGCCGCGGGACTAGAGGCACCGGAAGATAACAACATAAGTCACTCCTTTCACAAGACACCTGCCTCAAACACTTTAAAACATTTCTTCATCCTGGGCATGAAACTGAAACAGTCTCTCTAAAAAAGAAGCAAACTAGATCGAAAGTGATTCCAAAGCTGATAGACCAAAAACCAACCCCAAGTCATGGATGACCGTGCTCGCAGTGATAGGGAAAAATTTCGAGACAGACTAAAAAAAATTCAAGGAAGAAAGTAACATAACGCTAACCTGGTCCTATCACGCCAAACTGTGCAGTTTATTGAAAACGTTATCGGAATCAGGTAAGTACATTGAACGCGTGACTCATGGCTCTCCTTACACTCGTTTTCGCTTTGCTCAGCATTTGTTTGTCAGCTAGGTTTTCACTTCTGTTGAATATAAGATGTAGTGCTCTTTGATTACACAGCGCTTTTCAGACACGGCTATGAAACCAATGAGGATCTCCCCATCCCCTAAAACTTTACTCGGAACATACCCGTCTAGGGCATATTGAACGATGCCTTTGAATTTTTTCCATTTGTTCTCCACATCTTCTTCCTCATCACCGAGTATTTGAGATGTTCTGAAACTTGTGTCCTGTCACCTTTGCTGAGTAAATATATCCTGCTACCTTTCTTAACATTCCTTGTAGAGCCCGTCATCATAGATGCTGTCACACCTCTGTGATCACTGATACCTTCCTCAGCGTTAACTGATTCGATAAGTTCAGGTCTGTTAGTTGCCATGACGTCTAAGACGTTACCCTCACTAGTTGGTGTTCCCTAACTACCTGCTCAAGGTAATTTTCGGACAAGACATCTCGAACAACGCGACACGAAACCCTGTCTCTGACACCAGTTTTGATGGCATAACACTCCCAATCTATATCTGGGCAGTTGAAGTCACTCCCTATTGCAACGGCATGATCAGGAAAATTACTAATGACATCCTGCAAGTTCTGTCTCAAGCGCTGTATAACTACAGATCCTGACCCAGGTGGTCTACAAAAGCATCCGATTACCATTTTCACTGTTGTTTGATGCTCAGCTCCACCCAGGTTAATTCAGATTGGGAATCTGTGATTTCATCGAATTTTTTACTGCATTAATCCTTACGAGAAACATTCCCATCATAACTTAAAATTTCGTTGTCATTGATGTCTGGTTTCAAACACAGTTGTTAAAGTCTGTTATAAAGTTTCTCACCTTCTTGTGTTTGTCATTTACTTGTAGTCAGCCGCGTGTCTACGCTGCAGTTAGCAAAGACTGCCAACATTGAGGAGTGTCTCGGTGTATATTGAATTGTTCTGACATTTAACCTACAGAATAAGGGTGGCTGGGCTCACTAAATATTTTACAGACTTTATAGTTGGTGCACATTGTTCTCAAAAAATATGTAGATTTTTTGGATGGCTATCATCACACAAATATTTAAAACATAAATTCTTCTCGTACTATGAGAAAATGTAAATGCTATGTTACTGCAATCACATTTTTAAATACAAGTACATGTCATTTAATTCGTGCAAAATAATAAAACGAATACAATAACTGGAGTGAGGCTTTCAAGGATCAGAAATTAAATTTAAGAAAAGAACGATGTTTAAAACAAAATCTAATGCAAAATAAAGACCACATCCATTTGATAAAGATTCTTCTAACATTAGCGTTGTGTAGGTACTGAGTATGCGACCTTTAGCTCACGAGCCTAGAGCCTCAGCCACTACGCTGGGGAGCTGCTGGGTAAACTTGTGTTATCTTTAGTGGTGTAGTGCCTCACGAGGCATTAGTTTCGTCAGATTTTCACAAACTGGGGTCCACCAGGGTGGATGCCTGCACGGTGTGAAACCTGGCACCCAGTACTACACCCCTGTATGGTAGGTTTCAAAAAGTCAGTCCCACACCTGGTGACTCAGTGACAAATAAATCTTTACTGCATCAAAACCTTAACTTTTATTACCAGATCAAACAACGATGACTGATATCTACACTTTTGTAAACTTTGCACATACGAGACAAATGCATTTTTTAAAATTTTTGCTAACTGGATGACTTGTATTAACAAAACAAATGAGGCTGCTTGATTCTTCAGTGTTTGTTGTTTTTCTGTCGGCGAGCTTCTCAGCCACTAGATAAAATCATATTTCACTCACTTCATATCTTCTACCGTTGTTACACAATAGTATTGTGTCCTATAAGTGCACAGCGACCAGCAAAGAAACAACATATAAGAAACACAGAAACCGCCAAACCATAACTCCTTTTCAGAAGGATTCCACCAGCAAGAATGCAACGTTCGCTGTACACGGCTCTTATCGAAAGTACTGTAAGAAAAGTACATACACTGTGGAAACAATGAAAGACTGTTGTAGAAGACTTACAAAAATGAGTGTGTTAAACTCGTGCATTACCTACTTTTTTATTGGTAATCAGTACTTCTCTATTATAATTCATTCGGTTATTATGACTAGCTCGGACAACATTAGGGACTTTCCCAGTAAGTTTTTCGCTGTTGACAACTTACAACACACAATGTTTGGTGTACTCAGCGCTCCGTTTTACAAGCGAGCTAAAATCGATAGTGCCCTCTGTAGATTTGGACGTCATCGTCTTTCCAGTGGTCAGCAGGTGGAATGCCTTTTCCTGTCTAACTGCACAGATTATTTTACGCACAATCCCTGGCCGCCTAATAAGCGGGGCCTGTTGCGTCTGCTGACCATCGCTACGGGGCTGACCTGGCAGCGTCGGCAAGTGCTGTCGGCCTCTGACACTGGATGAGTAAAGTCCGGGTACTTGCACGCCATCAGCTGCGCTGCGTCAAGACAAACACACAGATTCTAACTCTATTATCTGTCTCGCTGTGTTAAACGTTTAACGAAACCAAAAGATTTTGATAGAATTTTAATTTCTTAGAGTCGGTCATTAATTTCGCGCAATACTGAAGTTCCAATTTCAGTTGGCCCTGGAAGCCGTTAGAGAGACAAACCTGCAACTGTTATTGGTGTTGTAGGATAGCGGTTTATGAATATAAATGGGTTGACCATTCCCCTAAAGCTTTGGTAATATCCTAGTCTTATTTGTACGACTATGAACATATTGGACGGGTACCTAATTAGCCCCGTTGCTGTAAAATTAACACTTCTTGTTCTGTTCGACATTTAGTGCGATCAACGTCTCATACGGGCTTTTTGGAGCCATTTCGTCGGCAGTGCGTTCTGTGTATTCAGGAACAGATCGCATGTGGACAGCATTGATTTTATTGCATTGACTTTGTCCAGTTTTGTGGATGTGGCGAATGGAATTATTGTCGTAAGATAAGTGGCAATATAATATTTTATGAATGTGTGAATACAGACGAAGTAGTCTTAAGAAAATGTCAGTGTTGAGTATAATATAGCGCTCTAAATTTCCGAAATTGTACCGGTGAAAATTAAGAAACGTTCTAATATTGTGATTTGTAAAAATGGCGTTCAATGACATTGGTGGAACAGGATATTTAGAAATGGTATAGTGAACGTTCAATGTTTTTACTTTTTTATCCTAAGTTATTAATTAAATAATTATTCAGTATTATAGCATGGCAACAGATGAATTGCCTTTAGCTGTAACAGTACATGCAAGCATTCAAAGCGCACCTAAGTCAACAATTATTAAGATCTCCTGGCTGACATAACAACGTCATCAAAGTGTGTCAAGGTCCACTGCCGAGTCCAAGGCCGTGCCAGAGGGCGGGGGTCTTGTGTGCCGCGCTGTGAAGTCTTTACATTTCTTTTTTGACGAGGAACCACGAGCTCAGGGTAGGTGCGTTGCTTACAGCGACTACGAGGCAATACAGCGTCTGCTGTCAGGTACGTAGGTGGTTCTTGTGTGTGTGTGTCATTCTCGGGAATCAAGGACACATGTTTAGTTAATTATATAGCACGAAAAAATGGCTTTTCTCTCACTTTTTATCTGTTATTGGGTTTGTATTTTCGGCTTTGCGACCGTTTTTCCCTGGAACAGTTTGTTGGAGCCAGTTCACATTTATATAACAAATAGATGTTGATGATCTGTTAGCAGTGTAAAAGTTTCATGCTTCTAAGTGTAGGCAGTCAGACGTTATTGCGATTTTGCATTTTTGTCACATCATTTGAAACACGAAGCGACGCGCTGTAGACCTCAATAGCGTACTTTTCGTTGACCTAGAGCCATGAGACGTGGACAGAAAGAAGTGTTCACAGTAAGGGAAACAACGGAAAGTTGTTAGCTTGTAATTATATAAGACGAATAAACAGTGTGTGGACGTGTCGCATACTTTGACGTTAAAAGTTGTGGTGGATGCTCGCTAAGGAACATAGCGTAGGGTAGAGTGTGTGTCGTGAAGTGCAGTGATCGCGAGGTGTTTGAGACATGAGTTTGTCTTGCAGTCACTTGTTTTGCGTGGTCGCGTTGATAGGGGGCCGGTATCAAACGGAGCGCACGTTGTTGGTCGCACAACGCCATCTAGCAGGGCTGGTATGTCACAAGCATTGATGGATTCACAACGCCATTAGGAGCATCTAGCGGGGCTGGTCCGTCTCTCGCTTACATCCCGCATTAGAGTGGATTGCTTACCTTCAATTCTTTTCTGAAAACTTGTCCACCGGCGTCACACAGCAGTGTTTGTCTTTCAGTTATTGTAATGCTCCAATCGACGGCGATTTTGGTGCGTGTGTTTGAACTGTAAATTTATGTTGCTGTCGTGACAGACAGCACAACTAATGTTCAACACCACAACAACGAGCGTATTCTATTTCAGTTGCTATATGGCTCAGCTCCTATTCTACAACTTAGTTTCTCCACTTTATTAATCGATGTCTCTCAACTTCATCGAAGATTATACTTTTCGTATCACCAGAGAATTAGTGACTGTTTTCTCCTCATCAGTCTCCACTTCCCTGCCTGTTCAACATGTTTGTGTGATCTCAATATAGTACACATATTTTTTCTCTATCTCCCTCCATTCTGTCCCCCTCTGTTACTTTCCCTCCCTCCTTCCCTCCCCCTCTCTCCCTATCTTCCTCTTTGCCCCAGTCTTCCTCCTTGTTCTCCCCATACCACCGTCCCCCTCCCCTCTTCCTCCCCTTATTTCTGTCCTCTGTCATTTTTCCTCTCCCAAACCTTCCACCTCCTTTACACCTCTCCCTCCCCCCCTACCTCCTTCCCTCCTTCGCAGCCTCCCTACCTCCCTTTCCCCCAACCTCCATCCCTCCCTCCTCTGTCCTTCCATTCCTTCTGCTTCCTACTCTTCTTTCTCTCCATCTGTTTCTTCCTGCATTACAGCATGCAAAGCAGTTAATGCAAGCTCCACAGTTACTGCACACACATTAGCTGAAAACACATGAGTTACTGCACATGCAAGAGTTACTGTGCATGCAGGAGCTACTGTTTATCCAGGAGCTACTGCACATGCAAGACTTACTCTGCACTAGAGATACTGTGCATACAAGAGCTCCTGCACACACTATGGTTGCTACATGAGCTAGAATTGCTGAATGTTCCTGCACATTCCAGTGTAGCTCTACATGCGAGTGTTACTGTGTACACAAAAGTCACTGCAAAAACAACAGTTTTTGCACACACAACAGTTACTGAATGCACAAGAGTTGCAGCATGTAAAATTGTAACTGTATATATGAGAGTTACTGCATGCATAACAGTTGTTGCACACTCAATACTTACTGCATGTACAAGAGCTATTGCTTGCACAAGAGTTACTGCACATGCTACACTTATTGCACCCATGAGAGTAACCGCACACACGAAAGTTGCTGCACGCACTGGACATACTGTACACACAAGAGTACAGTTATTGTACATACGAGAGTTACCACCTCCACAACCGTTACTGCATGTCCAAGAGTTACTGTGCACAAGGAGTACCATGCATTCAAGGCTTACTCCATAGGATACTGTATCGCAAATATATATCCAGAAGAGGAGTTGATATGACACTATGCATCAGTCTCTGAGTCATCACTTCCACATCACAGAAGCTATAAAATTACTCCGTTTTTTTTTTTTTTTTTTGATGATAGCAGCAAAGTGACCAACGCAAATTGTGTTTCATTTTCAATGCTTTGGGAATTGACTAATAGTGCATAGTCTTTCGCATGTTGCCCACAGTAAAATACAGACACTTTTGTTACGTCACTTAAACATTCACTGTTTCAGTTGATAACTTTTTGTAATCAAGAAACGTATTTTACATCTTAGATTGTAACACCTTTGTTAAACATGTCGCATTTTCTGTCTCGTAGTTAGCGTCTACCAATTTCAAAGTTATCAATCGCCACGAACGCATTCCGTCATTTTGTTATTTCCAGCGCTTTCTATGGACTCCTGACAATTTGACCATCATTCTGTAACGTCTTGTCCGGCATATGCAGTGTTCGGAAAAACAGTCTGACCAAAATTGTAGGGCAGAAAGACAGCATAAAAAAATAATCTGGGTATAGTAACTAGAGGTCGTAGTTGAATATTTACAGCGCTATGCCAGCATGAAAGCGGTAATCTGTTTCAATCTTTGTTACAACATACTTATGTTAGTTTGTGGTCACTATTTATTACGTACTTTGACCATTTTAAGACATCTAGAAGCATAAAACATCGACATGTGGTTGTCTTTGTTTCTAAAGAAGTGTTGTCTGGAACGTCGGCTGAGTATTATACACATGTTTGTGATGTTTCAAGATTTTCTTGATTTCATCCTGGAGACTGGCTAGACTGTGTTTGCGCATACATTTTGAGTAAAGACGACTAGTATGTCAGATTTTAATTGCGTTCCTGTAGCGCCGTAAATACGCATTTGCGACCGCGAATTTCTGTACTCAGATTCCTATGTTTCATACTGTTTTCTCGCCCTACACTTTCGGGCAGATTGTTATTTCGCAGTCTGTGTAATGTTGCGGGATGGTAAACCTTGCTCAACCACCACTACTTAAATTATGTACTATTTACGTACGCTACGCATATGTCATTGAATGACTTCCAGCCCGGTCGTCCGCCTATTCGTCACTGCAAAGCCAGCACACGACACACAAATTCACGAAAGCACAGCATCTGATCCGCATAATTACACTGTACTGACTGTGAGCACATTTAGACGTTAATCGCAAATGCAGGTAGTAGTAATGTAGAACCTGAATTTATTTTTCCGTTAATCAAAAAATGGTTCAAATGGCTCTGAGCACTATGGGACTTAACATCTGTGGTCATCAGTCCCCTAGAACTTAGAACTACTTAAACCTAACTAACCTAATGACATCACACACATCCATGCCCGAGGCAGGATTCGAACCTGCGACTGTAGCAGTCGCGCGGTTCCGGACTGCGCGCCTAGAACCGCTAGACCACCGCGGCCGGCCATTAATCAACCGTCTCCTGCAACCGACAGAGTGTTGTTGCTGCCTCAGCGATTGATTGTTGCTACTAGCACCGCGAAATGGCACTTTGTAACTTTCTCGTGAGTAATGGCAGTTTTCTGAAGTAAATGAAAACGGAAAAGTAAGTCACATGCAAGTGTTCATAATCGAAATCCCTACATGATGCAGCGACTTAATTTTTAATGTCTACGCACATGAGAACCTCGTGTCTCCCTAAAGTTGCGAGATGAGTATTCATTCCCACATGTGAATCACATTCCCAGCCGCTGGCCAGTTGCACAATTTTAATTTAGGATCCGGAGAGTGCTGTTTCGGGCTCTGCACATTCATGGATGGCCTTATGTCACAGCTGCTTCCAGCTGATGTTACCCTACAGTCCTGAGAAGGAGGCGATTGTGTGAGAAAATCTTAAGGAAAACGTGTAAAGCAATCGTCAAAAATATCTTCAAAATGTTTTTATCCAAGCCAGTTAACTCACGTAATACTGTGTTATTATGCTGACCTGGATGACATGCGTTGTGAAGATTATGGGCAGTGGTAAAAGGGAGAACATATTCACACTCCATGGCTTTGAAGTTTGGAGTGGCTAGAAATATTCCTCTCGATTCAAAAAAAGGTCTTAATCGTGTATGTACAATTAGTGGACATGTTGTCACCAGCTATCGCTATTGTACACGTAACAAAAAAGATGACAGCATCATCTGTTTTGTATCCTTGTGAAATTTATACTCAGTGTGAGAACCGTTTTACTTCGTGGCAATGAGTCCTCTGTTCTCCCTTTGTTTCTATGAACTGTGTTCGTTAAACGGTAACAGATAAATAAACGATCCGTCCAGGGCCTTTACACACTGCACATGAGAGGAGGTAGACTGAATCCAAGTCAACAATTAATTCCCTGAAAAGGCGATGGAAAGAAAAAGAAACTTTTCTCAGCGATATCATTCTGACGTGTCGCTGGGGAGCACCGATCGCGAGAACGATGGCCACCAAAGCTTTGTTTTACGGTTCTTGACTGGGTTATACGCTCCTCGTTGTCGTATGTGGGCAAACGCTAATCTTGGACCATGGACCATAGAGATATTGTAATAAATGGCGCATGCCTCTATCCCTGCCGTGATGGTATTTGAAACCAAACAGATCAGACAGTAGCGGTATCTGTAGCTGGATTCAAGCAATGATTTCAACAACTGATCTCTTTGTTCAATTAACCAAATTTTCCCAAGAGTCGCAGTGTTAGACCGATAACTATCCTTGTTACGTTTGGCCAGGTTGAACGACAGCAAACGTTTCAAACACTGTCCTGACAATTCTTTATTTCCACAAACGAAGGAATTACAGTAATTCGACGATTTCCTGTTCTTGTTGGACCGTGGCTCATTTAGCTGGCCGTTTTTACAGGAGACCTAATATCGGTTTGGCGGGAAGCATATTTACTCAGGAGTACGTGTGATGTGTTTTATTATGATTTACGAAGTACCATTCGAAATGTCCGATTTTTACATGGAATAAAAGGCTATGAATTTTGCTTAATCGAATAGAGCTATCGATATAATATCGAGATAAGAAGCGTGATGGGCCAGAAAACGTTACTTGTACAGGAAATTCATAATACTGGGTCAGAGATTAACGTTCTGTTGTGTCAAAAATTTTCAACATTCGTAGAGTCTTATATCTGACGACCGACGTAGCCTACATCCCTACTTTCATCGAAAGAAGGATTTTGGAATATGTCTGCTGCGCAGCTTGTGAAGTCATTTGGCTTGAAATTCTCCCTTTGAAAGAATGCGTCCAAACATTTCTCAGTCCTCCGTTACAGAGAAAACATTAACCACTTTTGTTTCACGTGTGTTTGTGATGGTCGGCAAGCCCTTGCACCTTAAGCAGTACCGACAACTCACCACCGTTAACCCAGCCCTGGAACGCATGCGCAGATGTAGACACCTATGTTCTATACACATCGCATTCCATGATAAACAACCGTGACGATATGAAATTTTCACTCGCGTCCTGTTTATTACGAGCTACTCTCAAACACCATCCATATATTCAGCTCCTACAATCGACAGAGCTTGGCCTTATACTCTTCTCACTAAGACGATACGTTTAGTATTCCAAATGATTCCTCCTGTTATTAAGTTCAATCGTCTAAAAGCGGTATTTTTTGTTCGGCTACAATTGTAATATACTATTTTAACATATAAATGGCGTATAATTAAACGACAGTTACGAACACTGTGGGCTGCAAGTGCAAAACGCACAAACTGCCATCGCTTTGTTTCCACTCTCGACAATGGAACTTCCCAAATTCTGTTGCCCAATTGTTAACGGTGTAGTTGCATTTTCCTCCTTGAAGTAGTGTTGCCGCATATTGACACATTCTGGCCGCGTATCAAATCAGTATCAAACTTGCCTTGATGTCGACACAAGAAATTTATCATTAATATCTGCTTCTACCAAATGTGTTGTCTACTCTCTGGTGTTTTTAAATATTCCATACTAGAAGACTGTACCAGAAATTGGAGCGAATGGTACATGTACATATTTTCTATAAAAACAATGACCAAATTATAGAAAACCGAATTGCTGTACTAGAATTACTGTGCACTACTATAATTTTCCATTTGTCATTAATGCACCGACTTTTACGTAGCGAAGCGTCTCTTGTACTAATAACATTTGTATGAATGATGCGTTATACGACTCTGTTGTTTCGTTGCGACCGATGCTTCGATGTAAACGTCGAAATTTCCAGCTACTGTTAAGGTTTTGGAGCGAATGCAAATATCGTTCTGGAGACAGTATTAAGGGGCTCTCAGTTTAGTCAGTATTGGTAACATAGGAAGCTACATTGTCTTCTTGTCGGAAGAAACTTGTAGCGTCTCTTTATTCTTAGCCGTTGCTGCACGTACAATCACCACGTCACACAGTGTATGTTGCTATTATGTCTTAGGTTCACAGTGAGACCAGATAAGGAAAAAAGACGCTTCATATCTGAGTATTTAACGTCGTCCTACGTTTCTGTGAATGTTATTCACCTCTCACTGTGTGAACTGCTTCGTTTGGGAACTGAGGTAACGTCTCCAGTTAGTAATGGCAGAGAACTTTTGCCAACGGCTGACTCTCCGGTTCCAAACCAGAGACACTATCAAATCTGGTCGTCCTTACTAGCCAGGCGATGAAGCGATTTGCCAACTCGGGTAAATCTTCTGTTTCTTTCATTGGTTAGGGGAACAGACTGAAAGAGCACAGTTATGTCTGTCTTAATCCACAGGAAACACACGTGCTTCCGGTTACACAGCAGCTAAGAAAACGCTTCACCTCATCAACGTAATCGCAATGATTCGACGAATAGCCTCTGTAAAAGTTGAAATTATTTTTGCGAGATCTGATCTGTGTGGCCTCTCTGATGACAGAAAATGGAAATCCCCTTTATTATATAAAAGATTGTCTACATTCCTCGAATTTTTCGTTGATAACAGTAGTCTAAATATTTTTGCGTAAAACGTTACGTGAAGTATTATACTTAGTTGAGGCAAGTAGAAAACGACGGAAAATGTTATAAATATGGATCGCTTCCCAGAATTAACTGTTCCCTTCGCTTCAGTTGTGTTACATATATTCAAGTCTCGGGATGGCGTCTATTGCTGTTACATTATGGTGACGTCGTAACATCAACACTCGCGACTCATTTATTATGAACGATACTGCACTGCCAAACACGTTACCCCTATATTCGAGTTCCTCTTATTAAAATCTGAAGAAACATTTTCTCCCATGTTAATGTGTCTCATTTTTGCTGTAGTATACGCCTAATACACCTTGAAAACGCAAACGGCGGGCATCTTTCCCATAGGCTTTAACTCTCCCAGTTACAGCTGCCAAATATATAATTGTTAATCTCTTGAACTTCTGATTCAGCAAAAGGATCGCGCGAGCCGTGTAGACGACATGTTTACATCGCTGTGACACCTTCTTTCACGAAACGGTGCTCTGTTCTCATCCACATTCCGGTCGTACATAAAAACAGGAACATAGTCGTCTTGTTGGCAATGTGGAAACACGTAAAGTTATCATTTTTGTAACCTCTCGACAAGTATGCCGCCCATTCTCCGTCGTGTCTGAATAGTCGATACCACAAAAGCCATAAAAGAAGTAGGTGCGCAACCTATATCTAGAATTAACTGAAAACCGTGCCCCAGTAAGCGTAACTTTGGTCGCTGAATAAAGCACCTCCGCACGCTTTAACGGACACGGATAACACTTTGGAACATGCCTTTTGTGAGCAATCTCCGACTTCTCCTCCTCATTCTCATGATTTCACTGGCGTCAGTAGGAAATCCATGTCCTCCACCATTCGTTAACGTCTCCTCTCGATGTTAGGAAAACACCGATAAGTTCGCTGTAACAAGGACAGTTGCACTGCAGAGACCATGTGAGTAAAAATTATGAAGCTCGCAACATGAACGCTTCTTCGGACTAGCAAAACCTATTAAGCATTAATATGTAAACGTGACTACAGAAAAACGGTTCCCGAAAATTTCGTCAGCTGGATCTTGCGTCCCGTGTAAACGTCGTGTCTGTCGCACCGTCCACCTCGCGTGCTCAGTAAATACGAGGAAACTCACAGGATGTATTGAAAGCTAGTAGCCCACCTTGAAGGAGATGTTGAGGCAAAATTTACCACCTTTCAGTATAGTCAAAACAGATTTTAAAGCGAATAGTGTTTGCCTCTGTGCGGGAGAAAAACGACGGCTACATGGGTCCATAGAACATTGTCCATGTGTTGTAGGTAGATATTGAGATAGAAATGTGAGTTAATATCATCGTATTTAACAGTCATCACTTCCGAATAGCTGAAGACAAGAAAAGTATTTTATTATTGCTCACGATGATAGGAACAACGTCACTAAAGCTGTTAAACATTTGGTTTGTTTTCAATGCTTTGGCAAGTCGGTTCTTTCCTTAACACAGATTCTGTGAGGTCTCATATGTTGGCCCATAATAGCGTGACTGCACTCTTGTCACGACATTTATACATTTACTTCATTACTCGAGGACTTTTTGTAATCAAGAAAGGTATTGTACACCTATTGTCTTAGCTCCTTTGCTAAACGTATGACATTTTCTTTGGTGTAGTTATTTTCTACTGAATTTTAGTTACATATCGCTAGCAACGCATTCCGTTATTCTGCCGTTTTTAGCACTTTCTGCAGAGGACTAAGTGTACTGGACTCCTAAGAATTCGATCAACATTCTGTCACGCCTCGTCTAGCATATATAGAATGCGGAAACACAATTTGACCAAAAGTGTAGGTCACAAAGACAGCATCAAATGAAAGAATTTGAATACGAAACTAGAGGTCACATTTGATTATTTATGGTGCTATAGCAGCACGGAACACACTTAAAATTTTCATTAATTTTGGCCCTTTAAAGACATGAAACATGGAGATGTTATTGTCTTAATCTCTGAAAAAGTACTGTCTGGTACGTCAGCTAAATCCGATGCCCGTGTAAGTGCTACATTAAGTTTATCTTGATCTCAGCGTGACGATTGGTTCATCCAAACATCCTGTTTACGAATACATTTTCTGCAAATTACTCATCATTTTGAGTAAAGACATCTGTATGTCAGATTTCAATCAGTTTCCTATAGCGCTGAAAATATGTAGTTACGACCCTTAGTTGTCATACACAAATTTCTGTTTTTCATGCTGTCTTTTCCACCCCGGCACTTTGGTCAAATTGTTTTCGCACGCCCTGTATAACGGTGCTGGATCGCAAACCTAGCTCAACCAGCCCCGTTCAAATTATTCACTTTTTACGTACGCTACGCATGCCTCATTGAATGGCTCCCAGCCCAGTCGTCCGCCTATATCCCGCCACGTCACTGGAAAGCCAGCACGCGATCCACAAAATCGCGAAACCAGCGTCAGATTCGCATAGCGATGCTGTACTGATTGCGAGCACATTCAGACATTAATCGCAAATGCCGATCGTAGGCTACTAATGTAGAAGCTGAGTTTATCTTTCAGTCAATTCTCCGTATCCTGCAGACCACAGAGCTCAATGGCTGCATCATCGGTCGATTGTTGCTGTTGCAGCCACGGAATGACGACAGTTAAACTCAGGATTTCTCCGGAGTGATTGGGATTCTATTAAATGAATAAAAACAGTAAGAAGTAACGAACGCAGCAGCTAGCAGTAAAACTGCACGTTTCTAGTGATTTTATGCGATGACAATTTTAAACGGTAAATTACGTAGTAGGACTGAGTCAGTTATTACACAAACCCAAGTTTAAAGTTACGCCCTCCACAGACAAATTAACTAACGTTATCGTCCTTGCCACATTTCATTTTACACGCAGCTGTCTTCAACTACTTCTTATGAATCAGAGTTAACTATGGCTCTAACTCATGACGAAGTTGACTATTACTATTACTACTCTCTTATTTTTCTTAAGTAAAGAATGAGCAAAATGCTCACAGGACACAGCAGTCTTGCGTCTAGCATGCAGTCATCCACGAAACAATTCTTCCTGCCAGAGCATTACCTGTTGCGGCGCAGAAGTGATTTTGTAATTACCTCTACATGCAATTCATATGTAACCCCATAAATTGAATATTTAATAAAAGGACTAACCAACTTATGTACCGCGTAGTATGAAGGAATGCTGCAATTTTGGCGGCTACAACGATAAACTAGCGCAAAATAGAAAGACTTAGCTATAGATGTCTGTCATCATAGGGCTGCCGTGACAGCTAAGTCGTTCATGAAATCTTAATCGTGACAATCAGTCGGGAAGACAGTGACAAAGCTCTTTCGGCAGCAGGAAACGGAGAATTGACGGAGACATAAATTCGGTTTCTGCATTTCAGGGATCTGCATTTGTTATTGAATGCGCTCAAAATGAGTTCGGTGTCCTCTGATGATGGTTTGGTGGCTTTCTGTGTCACGTGATGGCGTTCCAGTGACGTGGCGGAGCGGAGGCGGACGACTCGACTGGAAGTCGTCCGGTGATACACGTGTGGCGCACGTGAAAAGAAACGTCATGACGCAAGCAGTGCTGGTTGAGCGAGGTTTGCCCTGCAGCACCATTATATTCGGCTGGCGTGAAGTGACAGCCTGATGTGCTAAAAACGGCATAATGCGGTGGTACACAGTAGGTACGTAAAAGGAAATGAGATACGTATGACCAAGGCGCTACAAAATAAGATGAAAAATATATTTATTGATTACAAAAATCCCTCTAGTAAGCTACTAAATAAATAAATCTAGTGACAAAAATGTGTGTCACACTATTATAGGGCACCATACGTGACCCTACAGAATCGGTGTTAATGAAAAGAAGGACTATGCATCGTTGGTCAATTGCCAAAGTATTGAAAATGAAACAAAACTGTTAACTGTATTGGTCACATTGTTCCCATGATAGTGAGTAATGACGAAATACTTTTATAGCGTCTGTGATTTCGAAATGATGACAAAGAGACTGTTAAATACGGTGATATTAACTGCTGTTTGTATCTCGATATGAACCTAAAATACATGGATAATAATCTATGTAAACAAGTAGCTCTCGTTTTATATCCCAACCACAGGCAAACACTATTCTACTTATTAACGGGTTTGACTATACTGAAAGTTGGTAAATTTCGCCTCAAGGCCTTAATCAAGTTGGGCTGCTAGACTTTAATGCCTCCTGCGATTTTATATGTATTTACTGAGCGACGTGAGGTGACGGTACGACAGCCTGTTGACACTGTATAGACCATGTTGGGTTACAATGTAGGCGAGCATTATGCTGTTGCATAACGTACCTCAGAATGTTGTTCATGAATGGCAGTACAGCAGCTCGTATCACCAGACTGACGTAAAATTTCGCAGTCGGGGTGCTTGGGATAACCATGAAAGTGCTCCTGCTGTCATAGCAAATCGCACCCCAGACCATAGCTCCAGATGTAGGTCCAGTGTGTCCAGCACACAGATAGGTCATCACTAACACCGAGGCACAACCAACTTTCATCAGAAAGTACGGCAGACCTCAGCCCTGCATTCCATTGTGCTCTCGCGCGACACCACTGAACTTGCCAGTGGCAGTAGTTTGATTTCAGTCGGCTGCACACTACAGATTGCCCGACTCGCAGCTGTCCTTAAAGTAATTGATTTGTAACAGTTTATTATGTCACTGTGAGCCCAGTTGCTACTCAGATTACTGCTGCAGATGCAGTACGGTTCATAAGAGCCGTATGCAGAGCAGAATGGTCTCTCCTCTCTGTCGTTCTGAGCCCGGTTTTCTTCCGAATGTACATTCTCATGACGACTGGTGCCTGTAATAATGCACAGTGCCTTCATTCCTGCCAAATATTTCATAAGTATCGCAGCTTGTCATAGCCCTATTACATGACCTCATTCAAATTCAGTAAGGTGTTGTTGTGGTTCATGGTGTGGGTTCCTGTAGTCATGTCCTAGTTCATGAACCACGGGCAACGTATGAGTGGCCAAGTAAGTGGTCCCGACAGTCGGGATACCAGTTACTTTGGAATAAGGCTGGGCATCTCGGACATATTCTGAGTCGTGGTCACCTTTGTGCTCATACGGCAAAGACTACCAAATCCACCGGTTAGTCCTTCAACCGTTAGGGGTAAAACTCAATGGGACTCAGGGCAAGTAAGGCTAGCAACCTGCTTCCCTGGTACTTTAAATACGATGCTGGCAACAATCAGAGCAAAATGCCTCGGACCTTTGGAGGTGACGGAGTCCCACCTCTAACTGACAAACCAGGGACTCCTAAGATACGACTTGGCAAACAAATGGTAATGACATAGGGAGCTATTAATATCAATGGGGGCTACTCTGGGAAGAAAGTAGAGCTGGCATAGACTGCAAGTAAGATGGGGCTGGACGTTTTAGCTGTTAGTGACATTCGGGTAAGGGGTGAGAAAGAAGAGGAAGCGGGAGAATTCAAGGTCTACTTGCCAGGAGTCAAAGCAGGAATAGCACAATGGGGTGTAGGGCTTTACATCAGGAAAGAATTGGAACCCAGCGTAGTTGCAGTAAGGTATGTAAACGAACGACTGATGTGGATAGATTTGACAGTGTCTAGCAAGAAAATTAGGCTTGTGTCAGTATATTCGCATAGTGAAGGGACAGATCAAGATAAGATGGATAGTTTTTATGAGGCACTCAGTGATGTAGTTGTTAGAGTAAAGGACAAGGACAGTGTTCTGCTCATGGGTGATTTTAATGCCAGGATTGGAAATCGAACAGAAGGGTATGAAAAGGTTATGGGTAAATTTGGAGAGGATATGGAGGCCAACAGGAACGGGAAACAACTCTTGGATTTCTGTGCCAGTATGGGCTTAGTAATCACAAACTCCTTTTTTAAACATAAGAATATTCACCGGTATACTTGGGAAGGCAGGGGAACCACATCTGTCATTGACTATATAATAACGGATCAGGTATTCAGGAGGGCTGTGAGGGACGCACGTGTATTCAGGGGATTCTTTGATGACACTGATCATTATTTAATCTGCAGTGAAATTGGGATTGTGAGGCCGAAAGTGCAGGAGGTCTGGTCCATATGTAGGAGGATAAGAATGGAGAAACTTCAGGATAAGGAAATCAGGCACAAGTACATAACAGCGATCTCAGAAAGGTACCACTTAGTTGAATGTAGTCAATTACAGTCATTCGAAAAGGAATGGACAAGGTACAGGGACAAAGTACTAGAAGTGGCTAAAGAATGTCTTGGAACAGTAGTGTGTAAAAGTAGGATGAAGCAAACAGCTTGGTGGAATGACACAGTCAAGGCAGCCTGTAAAAGGAAAAAGAAGGCGTATCAAAAATGGCTACATACTAGAACTCAGGTAGACAGAGAAACTTATGTTGAAGAAAGAAACAAAGCCAAACAGATAATTGCAGCATCCAAGAAGAAATCTTGGGAAAACTTTGGAAACAGGTTGGAGACTATGGGTCAAGCTGCTGGAAAACCATTATGGAGTGTAATTAGCAGTCTTCGAAAGGGAGGTAAGAAGGAAATGACAAGTATTTTGGACAGGTCGGGAAAACTGCTGGTGAATCCTGTGGATGCCTTGGGCAGATGGAGGGAATATTTTGAAGAGTTGCTCAATGTAGGTGAAAATACGATCAGCAATGTTTCAGATTTCGAGGTAGAATGGAAAAGGAATGATGATGGAAATAGGATCACATCTGAGGAAGTGGAGAAAATGGTCAATAGATTGCAGTGCAATAAAGCAGCTGGGGTGGATGAAATTAAGTCGGAACTCATCAAATACAGTGGAATGTCAGGTCTTAAATGGCTACACAGGATAATTGAAATGGCCTGGGAGTCGGGACAGGTTCCATCAGACTGGACAAAAGCAGTAATCACTCCAATCTTTAAACATGGAAACAGAAAAGATTGTAACAACTACAGAGGTATCTCTTTAATCAGCGTTGTGGGTAAAATCTTCTCAGGTATTGTTGAAAGGAAAGTGCGAGTATTAGTTGAGGACCAATTGGATGAAAATCAGTGTGGGTTTAGGCCTCTTAGAGGTTGTCAGGACCAGATCTTTAGCTTACAGCAAATAATGGAGAGGTGTTATGAGTGTAACAGGGAATTGTATCTATGCTTTATAGATCTAGAAAAGGCATATGACCGGGTTCCAAGGAGGAATTTATTGTCTGTTCTACGAGATTATGGAATAGGAGGCAAACTTTTGCAAGCAATTAAAGGTCTTTACATGGATAGTCAGGCAGCAGTTAGAGTTGACAGTAAATGGAGTTCATGGTTCAGAGTAGTTTCATGGGTAAGACAAGGCAGCAACCTGTCTCCACTGCTGTTCATATTATTTATGGATCGTATGTTGAAAACAATAGGCTGGCTGGGTGAGATTAAGATATGTGAATACAAAATAAGCAGTTTTGCATATGCGGATGACTTAGTTGTAATGGCAGATTTGATTGAAAATTTGCAAAGTAATATTTCAGAGCTAGATCAGAAATGTAAGGACTATGGTATGAAGATTAGCATCTCCAAAACGAAAGTAATGTCAGTGGGAAAGAAATATAAACGGATTGAGTGCCAAATAGGAGGAACAAAGTTAGAACAGGTGGACGGTTTCAAGTACTTAGGATGCATATTCTCACAGGATGGCAACATAGTGAAAGAACTGGAAGCGAGATGTAGCAAAGCTAATGCAGTGAGCGCTCAGCTACGATCTACTCTCTTCTGCAAGAAGGAAGTCAGTAGCAAGACTAAGTTATCTGTGCACCGTTCAATCTTTCGACCAACTTTGTTGTATGGGAGCGAAGGCTGGGTGGATTCAGGTTACCTTATCAACAAGGTTGAGGTTACAGATATGAAAGTAGCTAGGATGATTGCAGGTACTAGTAGATGGGAACAATGGCAGGAGGGTGTCCACAATGAGGAAATCAAAGAAAAACTGGGAATGAACTCTATAGATGTAGCAGTCAGGGCGAACAGGCTTAGATGTTGGGGTCATGTTACACACATGGGAGAAGCAAGGTTACCCAAGAGACTCATGGGTGCAGCAGTAGAGGGTAGGAGGAGTCGGGGTAGACCAAGGAGAAGGTACCTGGATTCGGTTAAGAATGATTTTGAAGTAATAGGTTTAACATCAGAAGAGGCACCAGTGTTAGCACTGAACAGGGGATCTTGGAGGAATTTGATAAGGGGGCTATGCTCCAGACTGAACGCTGAAAGCCATAATCAGTCTTAAATGATTATGATAATGATGATGATGTTGATAAGGGAGTCTTTATAGCTTTAAAGGCATTCTTGACTAACATAATCATGCTATGTCCAATCTCAAGGATAAAAAACACTGACGACCGTTAAAGCGTGTATTTAAAGCGAACCTAGTCTGCATCTTCATAGTGCCACTACTAGCGCCACAAAGATGCGACTCACACGAAATGTGAATAGACATCATATCTCAGATGTAGAAACACGCCTCTCAACTTCCATTTATGTCGCACAACTCCTTGTTTTATTGATTTTCCCCCGTCAGTGTGTATGCAACGATGCTAAGCTGATATTGTATTTATTTTGTGATCATGCTACTAAGGCTTCATTATGCTAAGACATGTTTTAAAACACTCATGCCTTCTCATATTTAAGCCCATGTTTTCCAAAAGTGTGCCAGTAGTAATTTTCAATGTCGTTTATTATATTTTTCAAAATGTAAATAGACTATAACGCTATTTGTTTTCGGTTCATTTAAATTTTTTCAAATTTTTGCTTTAAAATGTAAAGTAAAGTGTCTATACTGGAGGTTGAAGTTCTTGGCATTGTATGTAAGTAATGTACATGAAATACTATGTAAACTGTCTATCGCCATAAATAATTTTCTGATGACATTTTGTATGTATTTAATTGTGAGTAAATTAATTGTAATAAATGGTCACACTTAGGAAAAACGTAAGAAATAGGTGTTATGTAAAAGCCAGGGTGCTTTTGAATGAAACGAAAATGGCTCTGGAAATGGAAGAGGTGGCAAGGGCGAATTGGCGCGCTACCTACAGCAAGTGCGGAAAGTAAGTCACACAGTCTGTGGCAGTGGTGATTGACGGAACACCCTTGTGGAGCAGGAGAAGCTTTGAATGCCAATTTACAATTGGTACAGTATTTTACTTTTGCACAGCGTGAACCATTAATTTAAACTGTGTTTTGTTACTATCAGTTTAATAAGTCACAGCTGCAAAATACTAACGCGAATTCTTTACAGACGAATGGAAAAACTGGTAGAAGCCGACCTCGGGGAAGATCAGTTTGGATTCCGTAGAAATGTTGGAACACGTGAGGCAATACTGACCTTACGACTTATCTTAGAAGAAAGATTAAGAAAAGGCAAACCTACGTTTCTAGCATTTGTAGACTTAGAGAAGGCTTTTGACAATGTTAACTGGAATACTCTCTTTCAAATTCTGAAGGTGGCAGGGGTAAAATACAGAGAGCGAAAGGCTATTTACAATTTGTACAGAAACCAGATGGCAGTTATAAGAGTCGAGGGGCATGAAAGGGAAGCAGTGGTTGGGAAAGGAGTGAGACAGTGTTGTAGCCTCTCCCCGATGTTATTCCACCTGTATATTGAGCAAGCAGTAAAGGAAACAAAAGAAAAAATCGGAGTAGGTATTAAAATTCCTGGAGAAGAAGTAAAAACTTTGAGGTTCGCCGATGACGTTGTAATTCTGTCAGAGACAGCAAAGGACTTGGAAGAGCAGTTGAACGGAATAGACAGTGTCTTGAAAGGAGGATATAAGATGAACATCAACAAAAGCAAAACGAGGATAATGGAATGTAATCTAATTAAGTCGGGTGATGCTGAGGGAATTAGATTAGGAAATGAGACACTTAAAGTAGTAAAGGAGTTTTGCTATTTAGGGAGTAAAATAACTGATGATGGTCGAAGTAGAGAGGATATAAAATGTAGACTGGCAATGGCAAGGAAAGCGTTTCTCAAGAAGAGAAATTTGTTAACATCAAGTATAGATTTAAGTGTCAGGAAGTCGTTTCTGAAAGTATTTGTATTTAGTGTAGCCATGTATGGAAGTGAAACATGGACGATAACCAGTTTGGACAAGAAGAGAATAGAAGCTTTCGAAATGTGGTGCTACAGAAGAATGCTGAAGATAAGGTGGGTAGATCACGTAACTAATGAGGAGGTATTGAATAGGATTGGGGAGAAGAGAAGTTTGTGGCACAACTTGACTAGAAGAAGGGATCGGTTGGTAGGACATGTTTTGAGGCATCAAGGGATCACAAATTTAGCATTGGAGGGCAGCGTGGAGGGTAAAAATCGTAGAGGGAGACCAAGAGATGAATACACTAAGCAGATTCAGAAGGATGTGGGTTCCAGTAGGTACTGGGAGATGAAAAAGCTTGCACAGGATAGAGTAGCATGGAGAGCTGCATCAAACCAGTCTCAGGACTGAAGACCACAACAACAACAACAATATAGCCCCCATTCGGATCTCCAGGCGGGGACTACTCAGGAGGGCGTCGTTATCAGGAGAACGAAAACTGGCGTTCTACGGATCGGAGCGTGGAATGTCAGATACCTTAATCGGGCAGGTAGGTTGAAAATTTTAAGAAGGGAAATGGATAGGTTAAAGTCAGATATATTGGGAATTCGTGAAGTTCGGTTGCAGGAGGAACAAGACTTCTGGTCAGGTGAATAAAGGGTTATAAATACAAAATCAAATAGGGGTAATGCAGGAGTAGGTTTAATAATGAATAAAAAAAATAGGAGCACTGGTAAGCTACTACGAGCAGCATAGTTTACGCACTATTGTAGCCAAGATAGACACAAAGCCCAAACCTACCACTGTAGTACAAGTTTATATGCCAGCTAGCTTTGCCAATAATGCAGGGATTGAAGAAATGTACGATCAGATAAAAGAAATTATCCAGAAAGTGAAGGGAGACGAAAATTTAATAGTCATGGGGAACTGGATTCCATAGTAGGAAAAGGAAGAGAAGGAAATCTAGTCTGTGAATATGGAATGGGGGTAAGGTATCAAAGAGGAAGCCAACGGTAGAATTCTGCACAGAGCATAACTTGATCGTAACTAACACTTGTTTCAAGACTCATGAAAGAACGTTGTAGATGTGGAAGAGGCCTGGAGACACTGGAAGGTTTCAGAAATGTAATGGTAAGACAGAGATATAGTAACCATGTTTTACATTGTAAGATATTTCCAGGGGCAGATGTGCACTCTGACCACAAGCTATTGGTTATGAACTGTAGATTAAAACTGAAGAAACCGCGAAGAGGTGGGAATTTAAGGATGTGGGACCTGGATAAGCTGAAACAACCAGAGGTTGTAGAGAATTTTAAGGAGAACATTAGTGAACGATTGACAAGAACGGGGGAGGGAAACACAGTAGAAGAAGAATAGGTAGCTTTGAGAGATGAAATAGTGAAGGCAGCAGAGGATCGAGCAGGTAAAATGATGAGGGCTAGTAGAAATCCTTGGGTAACTGAAGAAATATTGAATTTAATTGATGAAAGTAGAAAATATAACAATGCAGTAAATGAAGCAGGCGAAAATGAATAAAACGTCTCACAAATGAGATCGAAAGGATGTGCAAAATAGTTAAGCAGGGATGGCTAGAAGACAAATGTAAGGATGAAGAGGCATATATCACTTGGGGTAAGATAGATACTGAATACAGGAAAATTACAGAGACCTTTGGAGGAAAGAGAACCACTTGTATGAATGTCAAGAGCTCAAATGAAAACCCAGTTCTAAGCAAAGAAGGGAAAGGAGAAAGGTGGAAGGTGGAAGGTGTATATAGAGGGTCTATACAAGGGCGATGAACTTGAGAACAATATTGTGGAAATCGAAGAGGATGTAGATGAAGATGAAATGGGAGATCTGATACTGCGTGAAGAGTGACAGAGCAATGAAAGACTTAAGTCAAAAGAAGGCCCCGAGTGTAGAAAACATTCCTTTAGAACTACTGATAGCCTTGGGAGAGCCCGCACTGACAAAACTATATCATCTGGTGAGCAAGATGTATGAGACAGGCGAATACCCTAAGACGTCAAGAAGAATATAATAATTCCAATCCCAAATAAAGCAGGTGTTGACACCTGGGCTATGGGTGTGTGTTGTGTGGCACCAATGTCTGTCAAGATTGAAATCTACTTGAAGTAACCACGTGGCCGTGTTGGCCGCATTCTGTCTCCCACACCACACATTGAACACCAACCCATTACTCAAGCACAATGTCATTAGGTGTGCAATACATCATAACTGAGGATTGGCCTGTTATGACATGATGACAAGCACGTCATTTTTGGTGACAGAACTGGTTTGCTACCATACACGCGCTCTTCACTTGAACACTTCACGCTCTGCAGCGTGTACGACATTCATTACGCCAGAGATTGCAGTTGTGTGCAGCAAATGATGGCCACCACATTGAACATCTATTGGCCTGACATGTCGGGACACACTCTATTCCACTCCGTAATTGAAAACGGAAACCACGTGTGTACGTGTACCTCACCCCTCATGGTAATGTACATGTGCGTCAGTGAAAAAGACCAATAAAAAGATGTTAGCATGTTGACGTAATGTGCTGTTCCAGTCTCTTCTGTACCTAAGGTCCATCACCGTTCCCTTTGGATCCCTACGTAATTCGGTGCTCTCCGATACACACGATCGAATAGCAGAGGAGTGGTACTCAAGCGTCAACTTTAGGTTACAATATCTCCGGATGTAATTAACATTTTGCAATGCAACAAACGGCACTGATTACGTATTTGTTTATATGTTCTGATGTGCTAACAAAACTAACTGGGTTCCATTTAAAAAACGTAGGTTTGTGTTAAAAAACATATTTTCGTGCATTTTTTTATGGTTTGTATTAACCAATTACACTAGCCCCTCTCCTCACTTTCAGTCTGTGGAATCAATTCGTCAGTATTTGATGTGGTTTACGAAATATATCCAGCGGTAATGTTAGGTGACTCACCTTATATATATATATATATATGTGTGTGCAGGGTGGTCCACTGATCGTGACTGGGCCAAATATCGCACAAATTAAGCATCACACCAAAAAACTACAAGGAACAAAACTCGTCTAGCTTGAAGGGGGAAATCAGATGCAACTATGGTTGGCCCGCTAGATGGCGCTGCCAAAGGTCAAATGGACGTCAACTGCGTTTTTTTTAAATAGGAACCCCCATTTTTATTACATATTCGTGTACCCGTAAAGAAATATGAATGCTTGAGTTGGATCACTTTTTTCGCTTTGTGATAGATGGCGCTGTGATAGTCGCAAACATATGGCTCACAATTTTAGACTAACAGTTGGTAACAGGTAGGTTTCTTAAATTAAAATACAGAACATACCTACGTTTGAACATTTTATTTCGGTTGCTCCAATATGATACCTGTACCTTTGTGAACTTATCATTTCTGAGAACGCATGCTGTTACAGCGTGATTACCTGTAAATACCACATTAACGCAATAAATGTCCAAAATGATGTCCATCAATACATATAACAACATTCCTCTGAACAGCGAGTAGTTAGCTTTCTGTAATGTTCGCACATGCATTGACAGTGCGCTGACGCATGTTGTCAGACATTGTTGGTGCATCACAATAGCAAATATCCTTCAACTTTCCCCATAGAAAGAAAGCCGGGGACGTCAGATCCGGTGAACGTGTGAGCCATGATATGGTGCTTCGATGACCAATCCACCTGTCATGAAATATGCTATTCAATACCGCTGCAACCGCACGCGAGCTATGTGCCGGACATCATGTTGGAAGTACATCGCCATTCTGTCACGCAGTGAAACATCTTGTAGCAACATCGGTAGAACATTACATAGGAAACCAGCACACATTGTACCATTAGAGTGCCATCGACAAAATGGGGGCCAATTATCCTTCCTCCCATAATGCCGCGCCATACATTAACCTGTCAAGGTCACTGATGTTCCACTTGTCGCAGCCATCGTGGATTTTCCGTTGCCTGATAGTGCATATTATGCCGCTTTACGTTACAGCTGTTGGTGAATGACGCTTTGTCGCTAAATAGAACGCGTGCAAAAAATCTGTCATCATCCTGTAATTTCTGTTGTGCCCAGTGGCAGAACTGTACTCGACGTTCAAAGTCGTCGCCATGCAATTCCTGGTGCAGAGAAATATGGAAAGGGTGCAATCGATGTTAATGTAGCACTCTCAACACCGACGTATTTCAGATTCCCGTTTCTCGCGCAATTTGTCTGCTACTGATGTGCGGATTAGCCACAACAGCAGCTAAAACACCTACTTGGGCATCATCATTTGTTTCTGGTGGTGGTTGACGTTTCACATGTGGCTGAACACTTCCTGTTTCCTTAAATAATGTAAACGAACTATCCAGCGAACGGTCCGGACACTTGGATGATGTCGTCCAGGATACCGAGCAGCATACATAGCACACTCCCGTTGGGCATTTTAATCACAATAGCCATGCATCAACATAATATCGACCTTTTCCACAATTGGTAAACGGTCCATTTTAATATGGGTAATGTATCACGAAGCAAATACCGTCTGCACTGACGGAATGTTACGTGCTTCAACGTACTTATAGTTTGTGACTATTATAGCGCCATCTATCACAAAGCGAAAAAAGTGGTCCAATTAAAACAGTCACATTTCTTTAGGTACTGCACGAATATGTAATAAAAAATGGGGGTTCCTATTTATAAAAGCGCAGTTGATATCCGTTTGACCTACGGCAGCGCCATCTAGCTGGCCAACCATAGCGCCATCTGGCTTCCCCCTTCAAGCTAGACGAGTTTCGTTCTTTCTAGTTTTTTCATGTGATGCTTATATGCATACATACTGTGAGTTTGTTTTTTGCACACTATATGAATGAGTTGTACTTTTTTGCACATCATGTGTGTATGTCTGTACACTGTGTTATGTTCTGCTGCTGCTGGCCATACCAGAAGGGATTTGTTTTAAATCAATGTTGCATCTCCCAGGAAATTTGTGAATAAAAATTCCCTGCCCACTGCAGTTAAAGTCCATAAGTGTATAAGCCCATCAATTGTATTACAACTTCTTAAATTGTGTTATGCCTACTCCTAGCTATTGGAAGAGAAATGCGTGAGTGCATCAACTGCAGACAAAAAAGTATTAAACTAGGAGATGTATTGTGTATATATTTCTGTACATTGTTAGATGATTTTTTGTAAATATTGAATGCACAGTTTGCACAGTTTTTGTACATTGCTTTTCTGTGTTGAAACAAATATACTATATTATGTTAAATCCTATTGTGTTTTCTGTGCTGAAATATGCATATTATTTGAAAGTGAACTGGTACAACATATGGGAGATATGATTTTGTAAAAGCATGTTGGTGGGAATCAACGTTGATGAATAAATAAGTATAGTTTGTTAAAATCTAGTTATTTGTTTTCTTTCTACTTCAAGTATGACACACACACACACACACACACACACACACACACACACACACACACACACACACACACACACACACACACACATATATATATATATATATATATATATATATATATATATATATATATATATATATATATATATACATGCACAGAATTGCACAAATCTTAAATCTTTTTCTATACGAATATTGAATGCAATTACACTTCAATCTTTTTTTGCCATAGTCAGATACAAATGTCTGCATAAAGTGCCACTTTTTTTTACAGTAGGGATGTACATCTGCATTGTAGATTTCTTTCTCTAAGATGGCATTATTTACACTTCATTAAAAGCATTGTAATGTGATTACAGTTAATGCTAGGCTGATTAGTGGAATAGCGCTAGCTCTGTGGGTTGAGTGACAGTGCAACACAGGTAAATTAGCCATCTGACTGCCCAGCCTGGCTGATGGTGATGTGCATTGGCTGCTATCTAGCACGGCATGGCCAGAGGTGGAAGCAGTGGCACATCTGGCCCTTTGTACACACTTGCTCAGTGTTGTGGCATGGGGTGGTGTAGGAGCACAGGATGGTGGTGTAGAATGGGGAGGTCCCTTCCCCCTCACATAGTGTTAAAAACTTAGCACAAGTGGACAGATCCAAATGTAACGAAAATTGGACCCAGGACAAGCAATATGTGTGTGATATCCAGGGAATAGACACATGAATTCTATAAGTGACCAGACTATTATAAATAACCATGCAGTACTGAGTGACTACTGGCTTAAAACAACTGGGGCAGAGGACAAGAGACAAATACATGATAAGATTGCAGCATTAGCGGACATCATAGGCACTATAAAGGTGACGGAGAGCAATAACAATACTACACAGGTAGCGGTCGCAGAGACCGAAGAAGTGCTTTCGCTTCTTAGATTTCAGAAGGAACAGTTCGAAGTGAACAGGCGCCACAAAGCTGTAACAGGCGAGTTACAAGAACGCGTGGCGCATCTGGAAAGCTGCATTGGGTGTGATTCTGAACTCGCCAATAGCACTAAAAATAGCCGTACGAACAGTGTAGAGAGGGACTCCGGCCACGAGGGAGATTTTGACGACAGGGAAGAATGCATTTTTAGGGACAGACATGAGAAAAATAGAAACATTCAAGGGCCTCGCTGGGAGGATATGCGGGGATTTGATTTCAAACATTTCCTTACGGTGAGAAAGTTTGAGATATTTCGAAATTCGCAAAAAGGAATACATCCACGAGCATGGCTCGAGCAATTTGAGTTCTGTCTTCCCCCCGACTGGACAAGTTCACATAAGATAGAATATATGTGTGGCTACTTGGATGGCGAACCGGCGATTCGCATGAGGTCGGCAGTGCGTCACTGCAACTCCTCTAGGGAGTTTCGACAAGCCTTTCTGTCCACCTATTGGTCGGAAGCGGCACAAGACAGGGTCAAGCATGGCGTAATTATGCTGCCAAATTTGAACCAGTATGGTTTCGGCAGCCCAGCACGCCTATTCGACCACATGCTGCAGGCAAATCAATTTCTATACGACCCATACGGGCCTGTGGAACTAATTAGGATATGCATCACCAATTTGTCGATGCAGTTGCGCCACGTCATTCTTGCGGGACGATGCAAAGAGGACTTGGAAACGTTTAAGACACTTCTCCAAGAGTTGGAATATAATACAGGAGAATGCCCGCCTAATAAGGCACAAAGTTATTACGGGGCACAGCAGCGCGACCGCAGTCTTGGCCGTAGCACCAATCAACGGCGTGACTGGTCGTCGCGACGCGAACGGAACAATAATCGGGACCGGCCGTATAGAAACTGGGGTAACACTCGCGAGCACAAGTGGAACAACGGAAATGACCGAGGACGTGGACAAGATCGTGAACGCTACAGGTACGCAACCAGAATCGATACTACGATGAACGCGGTGGGAATAGGATTGTAAGCGGAGCACCACATGATGTTGAAATTCGGCCGGCCACCCCTAGACACAATCCAGCAAATGGAAATGAACAAAACCAGCAATGACAAATGATCAGCGCAGAAGGCGCCCAATCGGAACAAATGAGTAACATGGCAAATGAGTACATAGGGTATATAGAGAGGACAGTGAAGAGTAGAGAGGACGGTGAGGACAAAGAATTGATTAGTTTAAATTTGTGACATATGCATTTTGAATAATATGTTGGTAAAAAGAATGATAAAGATGTTTCTGTCTGATTGATTGAAGTGATGTTTGCGGTTTTTTCCTTTCCTTGTGCAATTAGGATTTAGGTTGGTTCAAATGTGAAGTTAAAAGGTTTCTTTGTGAACGAGTAAATTGCTGTTTATGGTTTTTTGTGTAAATTGAAAAGAGTCGCTCCTGAGAGAAGCAAGATCTGTGTTGAATTAATGCAAAACTCAGAGGAATATCCGATCTGTGGGTATTATGGGTCTGGCAAACCCAGGTCCCAAGCTCTTAGTAGCCTTGTTTCCGATTTTCTGCTTTCAGTGCTACTATCTATCTATTACTATTCTATATCTATCAGTAGAAATGAGGATCTCTTACTATAGTATGCGTGCTGTATGAATATTTTAAGACAGGAGAATTCTGAGAAAGGAATGAGTAAGTTTGGAATCTTGAAAACAGGATGCGATAATACGATTGTTTAACCAATGGCTTCCCAATATGCACTTATATGTTAATATTGATGATATATCTTTTTTGTTCTTTATAGCTGAGTACGTAAAGTGCTGTCTGTGGATTTTGTAAGTAGATTGATTCCCTTCAAGGTGAAAGAGAAGTTGTGGTTTGTGTAATTTATGTGGCTCTGAAATAGTATTATGGTAGACAAATACGAGCAGTTTTTCAGCAAATGGAGAATGGAACAGAAATATGGATCCTTTCTGTAGTCTTGTTTGATGTTGAGCCAGAGCCTGAAAAATTATTCTGTGTTAATACTTGTCCTAGAAAAGCGACGTTTATTTGTTTTGCTGATGCTGTGAGCATTACAGCTTACTGTTTTCGCTGGTGCGAGATGTACTGCAGCCTATATGTGTTGAACTGAAGAAATGTCCCTCTTGAAGGTAGAGGAAGATTAAATAATTTTGATTATGGGACCGAAGGAAAGCTTGGTTTAATGTAATAAGGATGAAGCAAAACATGTGTCATTTAAACTACAGGAGGATGCGGATCTTTTGTGTCTGTTGTAAGTTCAATATGTTAAGATGAAACTGTTTTGCAGAATAGAGGAGACCACAATTTTGCCGTTCATGAGAAATGAATCCAGAATAACCACCACAGGCGAAATAACTGATTTGGAAGCGAAAGGTAACTTAAAGGAGGAACGAAATTGCAGCAAAATGGGTAAGAAAATGTAATATAACCTGCAGGATGAAAATATTTTTACCCTTCTCAGAGTCATCTGCGTGATTAATTCTTGTGATAACGTACTTTTAGATGAAATTGTCTTACTGTTTTATGTATAAACATATGAGTATGATAAATGTATAATAGCGAGTCTCTTATCAGGTGTGTCAACTGGTATAAATGTTTTAGCGTGCAAATAACCATTGTTCTTTTTACTATGTATGTTTAAGGAAAGTTTCTCCATATTTATCATGTGAGAAGACATGTGCCGCGAGCGTTAAGAAAAGGACGAATTAGAACAATGTTGTAGCGGTATAAACACTGTGTTGAAGTAGCATTGAAGTAGCTTTTTGGATTAACGAGTAGTGGATTGAAGTAGAATTTTGAGTAATACATGTTTATGGGTAGTTAGTTTGTAGTATAGACAACAGGTGTGCATGTGTGTGTGTGTGTGTGTGTGTGTGTGTGTGTGTGTGTGTAAATAACATGTGACCCCTATGCTGCCCTGACCTATACTTGCACAAGGCGTAATCCTAATCATTTTAGTGAATTAATAAGGAGCATTTGATTTATTAAAAAGCAAGTGAACCACATTAGTGATGTGGATTTAGATATTATATTGTCAGTTCATTTAATTTTTATTTTTATACTGTCAAGCCATTTGACTTTTATTTTTTTATATTGTCAAGTCATTTAACTTTTATTTTTATATTGTCAATTCATGTAACTTTTTTATTTAAAAAAATAGAATGTCTCACTTTTGTTCTTAAAAATTGTGAAAGATAATACTAAGCGGTATTATGTATGACATTTTGTAATCACATAAATATGATGAACAATTTCTGTGAATGCAGTTGAGAACGTGAAAACGAACTGGCTAAACTCTTACGAGACAGCGGGAGCAGCGAGAAGGAGGACTACGTGTTAACAGGCGGGTTTCCCAGCAGGACACACTGTCAGCCGGGCCACTTCTGGAGCACGCTCGCCAACAAAAGAAGGGCTGCGGGGCAAACACTTTCCCTTGCACCCGGAGCTAATGGCCGGCCGCACCAGTGCGCCCCTCCGTGGAGGCGATGACCTGAGATGGCCGAGTGGTCCACCACGCGGAAATCAATCTGCTGGCAACGCACCACACGCACGCGATCGTGACGAGACGGCTGCGGTGAAACGGCAGAAGACAGGCGATAAAGGGGCGTGGAGCCTTTTGACAGGTACTGTCCAGAGAAACTTGCAGACGTCAATGACGACTATCAACATTTCCTGGTAGATGCCCACTGTCAAGCGACATTAAATTATAGTTCGATGTTCTCTGTTAGCTAAGGGTGGCACAAAGAAGAGCCACTAAGTGTCATCCTTGCCCAGGAATATCAACCTGGCGTGTCAAACGAGGATACCACATGAATTTGACAACACAGACATGGAACCAAATCGAGATGTACGTGACATGGGCCGCCAAGAGAAACTTCATGAGAGGGCAGAGACGGCGGGATTGCACGCAACAGATGGACAGCTGCGGCGACGAACCCCCCCCCCCCCTCCCCTTATTGTGCCTCGGAACAGTGGAACTACTGAGTGTGTCAGTGAACAGTGATTATACAGTTCTTAGTCCAATGCATATACGTGTGTTTCTGTCAGAGAAACTTCGACTCGTGTGTTTTACAGGTGTTTTAATTATTGGTGTTTTTTTAGACGTTGACTATTGTATTTTCAGAGCTGTTTTCTTGATCAATGTTTGTTCTTGTGTGATGTATTAGATTTGTGATATTTTGTTTCGTAAATTCATTCCTGTGGCATTGCTTCGTTTATCAGTCAGATAGCTATTCATTCTCATTGGACTGTGATCGATTAGCCTTTGCATGAGGCATATTTATAGTGAGGAACCCCATAAGGGTAACTATCACATAATTAATTGTAGTTTCAGTATAATGACACAGTGATCATTGTTTGCTAACTGAAATATGGTAGAGTGATTAAATCAGTGCCACAAAGTTATTTTAATTCTACATATTATTCTTTTAATAAGATTTAGAATTTTTTTTGCAATAACCACTTTGTAAAACATGTTTTTTCTCTTATCTTTTTTTTGCTTTTGCGGATTGTACATTGTAATGTTCTGCTTTATAATACTGATGTTATTGGTATGTTTTTTTTTTAATTGCTGTGGCACCTTTGCTATTTTCAAAAATTTTGATTGTTAATAAACAGTCATAAATTTTCCTGTGATCAGTTGGCTCTTGCAAATGAGCAAATACTGGTGAATTCCATAACGGTAACAACTAGAAATTGTTTTCATAGTAATGACACAGGAACCATTGTTTTTACTTGCTGACCGAATTAGGTCTACACTATCTTTTAAATAGGTGTCACAGATTGTTTTTTTCTCTTTGAAATTGGTAGATTCTAAAGATGTGTTTGAAATTATTGTGTTTTAGCAAGTAGCTGGTGACCTTTTGCCTTTTCTTTACATTTTTAGTTTAAGTTGTGTGTGAGAAGCCTGCTTGGGAATGTCCTAGCATGGCCAGAAAATTCCCTGCACAGTCTTTTCCCGGAGCGTTGGGGTTATGAAAGGTCCCTGTTGGATTCCTTTCATGTTAATTTCTTAAATATGTTGTCATTTATGGCATAAATTCCTCTTCTAAATTTACTGTGGTGTTTCTGACTATCTGGGAGGAGATTGAGCAGTGGAACGTGTTAGTTTTACACATAAACAAGAACGATCTGTCACACTACTACACTTTAAAACACAGTTTATATGTAATTCATGTCACACAGTCTCATACGGAACCTACATTCGCTTTCTTTTATATACTGTATATGATAAGATACTGTCATCCCCATTCCCTTCTGTGTGAGAGAATGAATGAGCAAATGTATTTCTAGTTGCATGCTTGATGGTAGCAGACAACCCTGTCTGCTAGACAACAGCAGGACCAACGTCGGAACAGGTAGCTATGCTTTCTAAAAGCAGAGAGGTTTCCATTCTTAGTATGGTCCTGTCCGTCCCATGTCATGTTGGTATAGGAAGCTGCCTCTCTGGTCACTTCCGTTTGTATCTGTTAAGCACGCTCTGTAGCGGCCCAGGTCAGTCTGTCCGCAGCGAGTGTCTGAAGTGGTAAGATCTCCGGCTAAGCTCGTCTCTGCTAAGTCCGTAGGACAATAGATTTCTTAAGTTCAGCCTAACTGAAAGTTTAATCAACTTTATTTCAGGTTTAGCTCTAAAATATCTAATGTTATCTTAAATTGCAACGCAGTGTAATTCGAGTGTGAAGTTCAGAATGTCTTCCGGTAGTTGCTTTGTCACTACTTTGTGAGTAAAGTGGAACCACGTGTTGATCAGTAACTCTAACTAAGATCATCAATCTTAAATGTGAATGTGCGTGAGATTATAACATCGCGTCTTGACAATATTTTTCAATATAGCAACTTTTCTTTATGTTCAACCCATGTGGTGTGTACTTTGTAAGACCAGTACCACGTGCTTATACAATTGTTTGACCCATCAGGTTAATAATAAGACAATAGTAACCAGTTCGAGGTTTTTCTTTTGTAAGTTGCTTTTCGATCTAATTTATTTTAATTATCAAAATTATTGTGGAGTTACACTCTTTGTGTAAACCATGTTGACCATGTGAAGCATGTGGTGTAATCAGCAAAGTAGCCCTCAGCTATTCTTTTCGGAAAGATTTCACAGAGAGTTAGTATGAATTTAGTATACCAGTGTGTGGTAATTACATGACGGACAGGATTGCGCTACGAATGTAACTTCTTTGGGTGAAAATTGAACTGGTTGGTTGTGATTAATTTCCTCTTGCATATGTTTCAACGTTATTCGAGTGTTATTTTATGAATACAGTGTTGTATGCAGTCTCCCAATCTTGGCTCCATATTTGATGTGTTCTGTAAGATTACAAACTCACATTTTCACAATCCTAAATAAGGCACCAGTTCAGTTATGAATCAAGTTTAATATGCTGAAATTTCAATGATCAATGTTAAAATAAATTTCCTAATATAAACTGATTTATTTCTTTTTATTTAAATTCTCTTTTTATATATATATATATATATATATATATATATATATATATATATATATATATATATATCACCAGTTGCCGTATGACGATTAAACGATTATAACTAATGTTAGTCTGGTTGGGAATTTGGTAAGCTAGACGTGATACCTGGTGAAACAGGTGCTCAGTAATGCAAGGTTAACTTCCCCAGACAGCGCACAGCTTTTAACCCGCTTTTATTGTCTATCAGCGCCGCTTTCATAACAAATTAAAGCAACAACATTACAAGCCTTGGACCTGCAGGTGAAGAAAACATTGTTTGTCTCAGATGATAGACACAAGGGAAACATGCGAAATCTTATAACAATGCAAGTTGTGCCCATATCCTACATTATTCATTACAAATGCCAGCACAGTCATGCACCATCATGGATTTCCAGCGAATTTATACTTAGGACTACAGCCATACATCCAATGCTCTCTCATAGGAGAGGGGAAAGCCAACTATCACACTTGGGAATCTTTAAATTTCTCACTAGATTTTGAATTCACCACCAATATTTGAATTCCTGCCACTTTATACATATGACAATTGACTGAAAGATTAGATACCCAGGAAGCAAGTAGACAAAGGTTAACCAATCTGTAAATCTGTTCATGTGTTCTTTAGGAATATGAAATCAGAACTAACTTTATTATATCCATGTGTAGAATGAACAACTTTATGGAGAAATATTCTAAATTAAATAAAGACAATTACAATATGTTATGTGAATCTGGAGGAGGCAAAAATTCTGCTCTTGCAGCGAAGAGAACGGTATATAACATTCTGGAGGAGGTATTTTTGAGTAGATAGCAAATCACTATCAGTGGTGTTACTAACTACATATTAAAAAAGTTCTGACAACATTTCTTGATTTCATTTTTCTAAATAGGTAAAGAAGATATATATTAGGTGAGAGTATGTTAATGATACAATGAAGAAGGATGATATTTATAGTAATGGAGGATGGTCTTTAATGGGATCCAAAGAAAGGGAGGCTCTGTGATGGGTCAAAATGGAGCGATCACTTTTCCAGAGATGGCAATAATCACGAAAATAATTTTATACTTCCATCTCCCATAGTCATCAACAGTAAATGCAATTTTTTCAGGTGATATTGTTGTGGTATGGATGTGTTTGGTGTTACAAAGAAAAAGGAACCGATTCTGATGGTGACACAAGAGAGACAGAGTAAATGGGGAATCCCTGGTGGACTTTCACGACCAGAGGCTGAGAAGCTGACCACAATGAGGATCAGCGATAATAATCAGGAAAAGTCAAAACTATTGTTGAAAAGGGGAAAAACTGCACAACCTTCTTTGTTTATAAATGGTTCCGTAATTCTCTCTGAATTGTAGCAGTTGGTACAGATGTGAATTATTACTACTGAATGGAAACATATTTGTATTTTTGATAGTGAATCTGATCTGAAAGAAGGTTCTGATACCTAAAATATTTAGAGTCTTGAAGTTTCTTTGATCAGATAAAGTCAGTGATAAAATACTTGTCAGTAACATCTAGTTTTCCAGTTCACATAGTACTAACATAGGAAAATTCAAAGCATAATTCTATTAGATTAAAGTAACCACTTGTTTAACTAGTTGATGTGATGGAAATTCACCCTCTAGAAGTATCTAGCTTCTTAAGGACACGTAACCATTAAACACATGACAGTAGTGATTTTTATTCCTTTTATATTCAAACTAAAATTGGGTTTCCAAAATATTTGCATCTGAACGCTCATGGGAGATGTTTTAGCGATAGGAGTCAATGCCTGAAGAGGCAGAGTTTGGATAAATATTTTTAATGGCCAGTGACAAAGCGTTGGTAGCAAGGACCTTTTTTAAATTTTCTCAGTATAAAATAAGTAGAATAACAATCTGCATTGATTAGTTATGACATAAGAGGTGTACATGTCTGTTTTTTCACTTTTTCACAGTTTAAATTTGAATAAATGTAATTGATTTTCTTGTAAATACTCGTACATTCCAGAAGCAAGAAAGAAGAAAAAGAAATAAAGTTAGTACACATACAAAAGAAGTACACAATCAAAAAATTAATCTATTGGGAAAACCCGGCTTAACAGAAAGGAATGGACATAGGAGGTGATATCTCTGACCATTGAGCAGGGTATGTCTTTGCTTTCCAACTGTGTATATGTAAGAAAGCAACGAGTGGTACTAAAACCTGTCAAGATTTGGTACATAAATAAACTTACGAAATAGCAAAAAGAACTCTTGACAGATGCTGTTGAGAGATTCAAGAAGTTCATCACTAAAGAAAAGGCTGGATAATTCATATGATTTCACACGTTTTTCGAGCTAAGAAAGATCACAGAATTTCAGTGGAAATTTAATCGAGTCTAAAGCTCACAGCCAGCCATCACAAACATTGAATGATCCTGAATATTAAAATTTATAATGAATGAAACGCACCAGTTTGCTTTTGTTCTACAATATTACTTTTATTGCTAACCGGTTTTCGGCTTACAAGGCCATCTTCAGACATTTACTGACTGTTATCACCAAAGAAGTGAAATGTTAGCAGACAACATTGGAAGAGAAGTAACACATATAGACTGATGTAGAAACATACAGTAAGTAACATCTTTGCAATGAAAAAGTAAAAACTGAACTGTACATGAATAACAATGGAGTAGAGAGGAAAACCTTTAGCACAAAATAGGAATAGCATGCCTACATAACAGTTTCTATTAATGAAAAAAACTAATAAAATAAAATAAAATTAGTACTAGACAAGGCTTCATCTGGAGGTATAAAACATGGAGAGCGATACACAACAAATTAAAAGAAGAGACAGTTATCAATGTAAATACAGAATACATAAGGAACTTAAGCAATATCAATAAGATAAACAGAAATAAATAAATGCAGGAAAATGAAGGTGTTTGAGGGAACCTACAGTCTAAGAGTGTGGTGGTACTGCTATTTAACATTAAAATTATAATCAAAGCAGTGGCTGTGTAACAGTTTTCATTAAATAAATGAGCAAAGTAAATATGAGCAGTATTTGATGAGACAACTACAAGGAGTGTTAAACGTGGAAAGTAATACAACTACCAGTTAAAAGAAAGCCTTAACTATTGAAACTACAGTCTATGTGGGATACAAAGACAACTTCAACAAAATAAAACAACTTAATGAATACAGGAAAATGGGAATATGTAGGAAGAGAGAGTATGGGAAGTAATGAACAACAAAGATGATTATATGAAGTTTAGGAGAGGGGAAGTGTTGAGCTGTGTCTGGTCATTTAGGATGAGATCTGGATTGTGAGCAAGATGTTTGTTAATTTCCAGGGCTTCGAGCAGGTTGAGGTTATGGCCTTTGTTTGCTAAGTGAAGTACATGGGACACTGGCTGGTAGTTGCGACCCTCACTCAGTACATGCTCAGCAAATGCAGTCTGAATTCTGCAACCTCCAGCTGCGTTCATGTTCAGCCAGCCTAGTTGATATGTCTCTGCCTGACTGACCAATATAAAATTTGTCACAATCAGAACAGGTGATTTTGTATACCCCAATGTTGGCTAATAAATGGTTCTTGTCTTTGCTATTGAAAACACACTGGGCTGTCGTGTTCCTGACATAGTAGGAAACCCTATACTTTTCGTTTATTATAATGTTGTTCTACCAAGAACCGACGGAAGATTCTGTTAATATGATAAAATATTCCACAACCGCACAATTATCCGTCTTTTATAGTAGATTACTGAGACAAAAAGCAAAGTCTACACAACGCATTTGGTTTAACAAACAGTGTTTGCAACGCAAAATTAAGCAAAATAGGTCAAGAGGAACATCCACCGATGCAAACAAAGCCGTTGACGTCGCAAGATACACGTGGATAAAGGAAGAAATGTTATCGTGTTCGTGACAACATGTGTACACATCTAAAAGTGGTACATATAGCAATTACATCTGAGTTACACCCCTGTGAGTTCGACGTTTTCGATCGAGAAGTTCGTCAAAGTGTAAGTGATCTTATTCACGATGTATTTTTGCGGCAGAACAAGAAATTATCTATGATTAGGAAGGTGAGTGTACCTCTAACCTCAAACTGTAAACAAAAGTTTTCGCAACGCATAATTAACTTATCGAACTTGGTTCTGTCTCCAAACGAACAAAGAGTGCTTGGGAAAGGTTTTTAATTTGCTCCTCCCCACCCCCCATCAGGAAAACAACTGGATGTTATGAAAGTTGATATTGAATATGCCCTAACGAAAGACACCACAGTTGCCAATGCACTAAAGAACGAAACCAAATTCGTAAGTAACATCCCACAGTCTACTGACTTTCACACCCTCAAGTACTTAAAACAGAAATTACAACACCAAGGTATCATTGCCACAAAATCTGATAAAGGCAACAGTATTGTGCTTTTGAACAAATATGATTATATGGATAAGGTTAATGATTTCCTGAATACCACAGGCTTCCAAGTCCTTCCTAAAGACCCTACTAAATTGTTCAAAGAGGATATTAAATATGCAATCAATACATGCAAACGCATTTTCTCTGAATTTGAAGCAAAATTATTAACCAATATGAACCCAGTGCCTACTAGAATGTATGGGCTTCCTAAACTGCGTAAACAAGATGTTCCTATTCGTCCAATTGTATCATCATTCACTGCTCCATCTTACAAACTAGCCAGTAAACTGGATGTCCTAATTAAGAGCAAGACTAAATTTAAACCAAATCATGGTATTTCAAACTCTGTGGACCTAGTAAACAAGTTAAAAGGTATACCTGTCTCACCCAGTAATAAATTAGTATCCTTTAATGTCAGCAATTTGTTTTCAAACATACCAGTAGTAGACTACATTGATATTCTGCGAGAGCTGATGCACAAGTCTAATGTCAATCCTGTAGAATTGAATGACTTGAGACTGGCCACACAGACATGCCTTACACAGAACTATTTCCGGGTCTCTTTATAAACAATTAGATGGCTTAGCTATGGGTTCCCCTCTTAGTCCACTGTTGGCTGAAATATTTATGGACCATTTTAAACAAAATTTTCTAAAAACAGAACCTTTCAGTGTAAACATCAAATACTGGTTTAGATATGTAGATGATGTCCTGTGTATGGTGACTGTTACTACAAGACAGCTCAACACATTCTTGAAAAACCTAAACAGTCAACATAAAAATATCCAGTTCATTATGAAGATTGGCAACAAATCCATAAACTTCTTAGATCTCACCATTGACATCAGTACACAAACACATTGTTTCAAAATTTACAGAAAAACAACAACTACAGACACGGTAATACCTTCTTGCTCACAACACCCCATAGCTCACAAACATGCAGGTTTTCACTCAATGGTATACCGTCTCATATCTATCCCCATGTGCAGAGATGATTTTAAAGCAGGGTTGGATACAATAAAATTTATTGCCACAGCCAGTGGCTACAGTCCAGTTCTTATTGACCACATCTTACACAGGAAACAAAAACGAAAAATTATACCCCTCCTCTATGTCCCACCTGCTTCCCCATCCACTGTCTGTAAGAAATGGTGTACACTACCATTTCTAGGTCAGGTATCACAGATTGTAGACAAAGCACTGAAATCCTGCAAGTATAAGGTTTCCTAGCAAAGACAACATCCAGTTGTTAGCCAAAAGTGGGGTATACAAAATCACCTGTTCTGATGTGACAAATTTTACATTGGTCAGTCAGGCAGAGACATATCAACTAGGCTGGCTGAACATGAACGCAGCTGGAGGTTGCAGAATTCAGACTCTGCATTTGCTGAGCATGTACTGAGTGAGGGTCACAACTACCAGCCAGTGTCCCATGTACTTCACTTAGCAAACAAAGGCCATAACCTCAACCTGCTCGAAGCCCTGGAAATTAACAAACATCTTCCTCACAGTCCAGATCTCATCCTAAATGATCAGACACAGCTCAACACTTCCCCTCTCCTAAACTTCATATAATCATCTTTGTTGTTCATTACTTCCCACAATCTCTCTTCCTACATATTCCCATTTTCCTGTATTCATTAGGTTGTTTGTTTCTACAAATATGCTTCTTAGCGACTGTGTGAAGAAAATTATTGATGATTGTGCTAATGTTAAAGAGAGCAGGGACTTACAAATTTTAAGTTAAAAAATACTGTGAATGTAGCTGTAATTACATTATTATCGATAAAAATGGAGATCCCATGTTTTAAATTTTGAAATGTTTAGGTCATGGGATTGAGAGAACCTACATTTTTCTCTCTCTTCAAAGTCCTATGCTGAGAGAAATATATGGACATTCAGTTTGTTACAGAACTAACTTGATCTAGAAGATGCTAAAATAAATGAGGTTTTAGGTGTGTGTTTGATGAACCTCACAGATAAGAAGATGGAGGTGAAGCTTGTGATGGTTAGTGTTCAATACATGGTGTTACAAGTCTCTTATGCAAACAGAACAATACGTAATTCATTACATGTCTTTACAAAGTGTATACTGCCATACCTAAATTTCACTGTGCAAAACCAAGAGACTTGTTGTTGCTTACACATCATTAGTGCATTTTACGAGGAGGTTATTCTGTGCTGGGTGGTCCCTGTAACAGATAACATCCACAACTGTGCTCTTCTATAACTATCTCGGTTGATCTGTGGAGTGAGAAGTTTTGAAGAAGTTTGGATGTTAATGAAATGATATTTATTGTGTGTTTAGATACTTGGAGCAGAGGGTGGAGGGATTTGAAGAAGGAAAAAGAGACATAGAGACAGATATTTGTTATATTTCATAAAACTGTGTTGGTCAATAAACTTAATCCATTAAGCTGTAAGACGTAAATATTTATCTTTTATTGCATGCATTTTTAAGTGTTAGCATATAGGAATATTTTTTCTGTTACATTCATAATAATGGCGTTTCATCTCTCTTAAAAGTCCGCCCCCAGTAGCTGAATGGTCAGCGTGACAAACTGTCAATCCTAAGGACCCGGGTTCGATTCCCGGCTGGGTCGGACATTTTCTCCACTCAGGGACTGGGTGTTGTGTTGTCCTAATTATCATCATTTCATCCCCATCGACGCGCAAGTCGCCGAAGTGGCGCCAAATCGAAAGACCTGCACCAGGCGGGCGGTCTACCCGACGGGAGGCCCTCCTCACACGCCATTATTATTATCTCTCTTAAACAAAATATGTGAAATTTCTGGTGATAAGTGATCAACACATGATATTCTAAGTAACCTGTGCAACAGTACAAGTATGTAATTCATTACAGCTCTTAGTAAAGCATTTGCTACCATATATAAATTTCATAGTTCAATGCCAACAGACTGATGCTGCTGATACATCACAAACACAGGAGGAAGTTAGGTCCGTTCTGGGTTACGTCTGCAACAGACTATGGACCTATCTGTGCACTACTTCAGGTATCTTGGTTGATGAGTGAGGAGATTTAGTTCCTAATGAAATGAAATTTATTGCAACTGCACACGTTTCATGGAGGGGATATATGCAAAGAGAAGGTGAGAAATAGAGTCAGATTTTATTTCATAAAATTATTTTAGCTCATAAAGCATCTCCTTCATGCTGTAAGATGTGAATATTTATGATTTATAGCACACGTTTTCTTATAGACTATGGGGTACAGCCTTTGTCTAAACAGATGAGTACTGCTTGACCTCTTCTTTTCTCTCAGTTCTCTGTATTACTGTTTGTACAATATTACAATGCCTGTGTTGTTCATAAATACGATACAGAGTTCCTCTGGACATGTACGCACGTCCTTAGGAACAGGCACTGCAGCGACTAAAGCAGTTACGAAATACATGAAATTCATGCACAGTCCGCAGCTCGTGGTCGTGCGGTAGCGTTCTCGCTTCCCACGCCCGGGTTCCCGGGTTCGATTCCCGGCGGGGTCCGGGATTTTCTCTGCCTCGTGATGACCGGGTGTTGTGTGCTGTCCTTGGGTTAGTTAGGTTTAAGTAGTTCTAAGTTCTAGGGGACTGATGACCATAGATGTTAAGTCCCATAGTGCTCAGAGCCAAATTCATTCACAGTTGCAAATGTGGGCAACCGTCAGCTGCATACCCGAATGACAACAGGGCAAATTTGTGGCAGACCTCGGCTCGAAGCAGGATTTCCCGCTTATCGCAAGCAGTCGCCTGACCATCAGGCTATGCAAGCATGAGTCACGGCCAAACCCAAACCTCCATATGTCGTCAACCATGTGTCTACAATCTGCACTCGAATATCCGTTATGTATATTCCCACACAGAAGAGGCATTTTTAATTTAAAGTTGCTTGCCCTGTTTCAGCCTGTGTTGCTTACAAGTACAATAGAAAGTGCAGGCTTGTGGCCATCGTCTTCTTGATTCTCCTGCTCGCTCTGATTACGCGCATAAATTATGCCAGAATGTGCCTCGCCTCTGTCACGTACCACTGCAAATCGTTGTAACGTTACTAGTCATCGTTTGGCACAAATCTCTCCTGTAATTGGAATTTTGCGCTCAAGTAACTTATTTCTGTGCTGTAGGAAACCAGATTTTTTTTCTGTTTTCGTTATTGCCGTTTCAAGTTCATTTTTATTTCCAAGAATTTTGTGATTAATATCCCGTAGGCCTTCGATCTTGAGAAATAAGTAAATATGAAAGAAAACATGAAACGCCTAAGCAATTCTGCAAGGTGAGCTTTGAATACAATTAAGGTAATACGTTAGTTTCCTTTTTTCATTTTTTTTATAATAGATGATAAACGAATGATAATGGTTTATTCTATGACTACTACTGTGGTCATCTATTTGTTGTATGCTCTATTGGATTACATTATTTGTTACTTATCTACCTAAATGTGACTATGTGATGTATAATGGTTATGATGTTCGATGGTTTTTCATACTTGTTTACATTTATAATGATGTTTTCCTTTTACTTAAATGCTCTGTTCAACTGTGCTTGGTCTAGTTTCCTTTCGGTATTAGGTTTTACCGCAACAGGGTTTGACAACATTTTCACAATGAGGTGCAACTTTTCTTTGTGCTACCATTGGACTGAAATAATTCTCGTTTTTCATTTCCAGGGATCTAATTATATAATGGTTAGGTAGTGGCAGCTATTAAGGTCAAGATGTTTGGCGAGACATACTCGTATATACTTGTTTCTCAGTTTCTGTGAACGCTCAGTGAGATTTTCTACTTTCATCTTAACGTATCATGGACTAAACACCGGATAAATCTTAAAATTCGGCCAATTTTTAAAAGTCCTGTACCTTCAGGACAGTGCAAAGTATTCTGAGCATTTTACGTCTGTTGCGAGGGTCCCTTATTAGTTCTGATTAATGTTAATTCCCACTCTTAAAATAGAAACTGCTTAATATTCTTATTCATTGGTGTTGACGTAGTGTATTTATTTGCCTTTCTATTACGAACCTCATTATGATCATCCAAGTGTCTGAGACATTGTACCTTTTCAGCATATCACCTAACCCAAATATTGTAAAGGCGAGCAAACCATTTTGTAATGCTCATACGTTTTTATATTTCTGTTATTGCAAAGTGAAGTGAACTGAGTCTGACCAAACTCAGTTCCACTTGAAATAGAAGTTACTTACAGGATCCCTTCAGCTATGTCTCATATGTCTTTTCGAAAGTGTGAATGATGAGCAACTCTAGATGTCAGTCGTCGAAACAGTGATTCCTTAAAGTTAATTTTTATCTTTTCGTTTCTCATAAAGTTTCATCTTCTGTGCCCAATTGTTGTAGCGAGGGAAATATGCCGCTACATGAGTTCTGTTGTGGGTGTATCAAAGCTCAAGGGCAGCACTGAGACCTAGAAAAGTTACAGCATAGGTCAGTATTTATTCAATAACTAAGCAGAATGGATAGGGAGAACGCCTCCCATACCTTCCTACACATACTTGTGAGTTCTTCTTTTATAATTTGATTCTGCTAAAGGGAAGATGTCTTACGCCAAGGGTTTTCAGCTTAGCTAGTAGCACAGGCCACAAACTCCTCACTGTGACTATGTAAGGATCGCAGCAAGTTAAGAAAAGTCGATGTCATTTGTTTCACAAAGATTCATTTTAATTATTTTTTATGCTTTTGTTATTATAATACATGTCTAGTGGGCTAATGACATAAAGTGAAGAATTTCACTGACGCAAAGCATGTACTGTAGAATACCCAACCCACTGACAACTAAACAACGCTGTTCCCCACAGGGCCACGTGCAGCTCTTGTTACAGGAACTGCTCTGTTGTGGAAGTGTGCCACTTCAGAAATAATTTTCAGTAAAATAAGTTATTATATCGAATGTGGATTCCTCTGCCGCAGTACCAGCTATATTGGCGTGACTCAAAAGTTGTACAAGGGCTGAGCCACTCCTTTCCAGGCAAGAGTGAAAGGTAGGTAATAAAGTTTACTAGAATCAACAGTGAGCGGTGTGCCACCATCATATCAATTGTGAGAGCTGCGGTTTGTCCATACCTGGTTTAGGCCATCTGCAACAGTCGCTTTCGTGTTTTGTCTCTATTACGGAGCAGAAGACACAACCTTGATGTTCTTGAGATGGGGAACTCCACCTTATGAAGTGTCCCAATGTAACCTATGTTAGTGCTATAATCACAGACTGTAGTGATAACTTCCAACTGCCTTTGACACAGAATTCTTTGACTGTAATTATGTCTCAGTGGACCTCGTGACAAACATTAGTTCTATTCTACCCTCAAGGCACATGGCAGGCTTTACATTGCAGAAACTCGTATAGTCCCACGAACACAGGAGACAGGATTTCGTACTGAGGTTTGATGAGTTTTTCCTAAGGATATAATGTTTCATTGTTAATATCACAATGCTGAAAGCCTTCTACCTTGGTGCCTCTTCCACAAATGATACATATTTGTTCCCCAGAAGTTATTATTTTAGACGAAACTTTAATTTTGCCTGAAGAGAAAACGGTTACTGGTAGTAACGGAAAAAGACAATGGATGTTTAGCAATTTGAATTATAACAATATATGTTAAAATGAGGTGATCATACGCTATAAAAAGAAGCTTAACTTCAAGAACCACTGCAGTGGGATACTCATGTACCCCGGGCACATATTTTTACATGAAATGACTACATCAGATACCTCTCTCATGAGCCATGAACTATAACCAAAGACATAAAACTACACAAATGTACTACTTTGCTGCTCCACCTTGCAGAAATTTATACGAATAATAGATGAGTGGCCTACGTAAGTAGCCTATGTAGTGCACAGAATTATCTCACCAAGCGCATTTCACAGAAAGAAGACTATATTGAAAAATAATGTGTAAATCAAATTCTATTTTTCAAGTAAATGGAGTGTCTCATTAAAAGTCCGAATAATTTTTGACTTACCCTCATGAAACTGTATCCTCGTCATTTATGTTGCAATCTGGACTCCAGTGAGCAACTATGTTGGTCTAACCATGTATTGACTCATGCTTTAAAATTAAACAGGACCATTCAGGCAGAACTGCCAGTCGCTCTGAACAGTTACGTCAGCTATTATCGTCTGCTGGAAAATTTTTGTTGGTACTTCTAGGTTGGTTACATGACAGAAACGTTGGCTTTACTACAACGGTGTGTGTGTGTGTGTGTGTGTGTGTGTGTGTGTGTGTGTGTGTGTGTGTGTGTGTGTGTGTTTATGAAATAAACAAGTGTGAAATTAATGGTGTTTTTTTTAATTAATAGCTTGACATTCAGTTACTGTATAATTCCCACACAGTGGACTATGTACTTCCTGTAGCGTATCGACTGTATTCGGTAAAAAAATACGTCAGAGCTGCAACAGAGACAGACGCAGGTGGGCGAGAGCATTATGCATTGCAAATCAAAACTCGGCCAAGTGGAGTTGTGAAGCAGAGCCATCTGGGCGCGGTATAGCAACCATCGGTTGTGAAAATATACTTGACCTCTTAGCAACAAATAATCCTGAGTTAATAACGAGGATAAAAACGGATACAGGGATCAGCAAACACAGAGTTGTCATAGCAAGACTGAATACGGTTACCCCCAAGGGCAGCAATTAAGAGATATATACCAAATAAATTAACAAACGAGGAGCAGATCCTCCTTGGTATACAAATCGGGTCATATCACTATTGCAGAAACAACGAAACAGACATGCCAGATTTAAACAGACACAAAATCCCCATTAATGGCGATTTTTTACAGAAGCTCGGAAGTTAGCGCGGACTTTAATGCGAGATATTTATAACGGTTTCCACAACGAAACATTGTCTCGAAACCTGCCAGAAAATCCAAAGAGTTTCTGGTCGTACGTGAAGTATGTTGGCGGAAAGAAACAATCAATACCTTCTCTGCATGATAGCAATGGAGATACTATCGAAGACAGTGCTTCAAAAACAGTCTTCCGAAATGCGTTCACATAAGGAGAGGAAGTATATATTACAGAATTCGAATCAAGAACAGCTGCCAAAATGAGTAATGTAGAAGTAAATATCCTCGCAGTTGTGAAGCAACTTAAATCACTTAATAAAAGCAAGTCTTCTGGTCCAGACTCTATATCAATTAGGTTCCTTTCAGAGTATTCTGATGCATTAGCTCCATACTTAACAGTCATATACAACCATTTGCTCGACGGAAGATTCGTACCCCAAGACTGTAAAGTGCACAGGTCACAGCAATATTTAAGAAATGCAGTAAGAGTAAGCCACTAAATTACATGCCCATATCATTAACATCGATATGTGCAGTAGCATTTTGGAACATACGATATCTGAATGGTGCGAAAATTGGCAGTTAACCCTAAATAACAGAACGTGTGAATTCATCCACATTAGTGCTAAAAGGAATTCGTTAAACTTCAGTTACACGATAGATCAGTCAAATCTAAAGGAATACATAGAAAATGTCGTGGGGAAGGCGAACCAAAGGCTGCGCTTTATTGGCAGGACACTTAGAAAATGTTACAGATCTACTAAGGAGACTGCTTACACTACGCTTGTCCGTCCTCTTTTAGAAAATAACTGCGCCGTGTGGGATCCTTACCACGTAGAACTGACAGATTACATCGAAAAAGTTCAAAGAAGGGCAGCACGTTTTGTATTATCGCGAAATATGGGAGAGAGTGTCACTGAAATGATACAGGATTTGGCCTGGACACCATTAAAGAAAGGCGTTTTTCATTGCGACAGAATCTTCTCACGAAATTCCAATCACCAACTTCCTCCTCTGAATGCGAAAATATTTTTTTGACACTGCCTACATAGGTAGAAACGATCACCAAGATAAAATAAGGGAAACCAGAGCTCGTACGGAAAAAAATAGATGTTCATTCTTTCCACGCGCTATACGAGATTGGAATAATAGAAAATTGTGAAGGTGGTTCGATGAACCCTCGGCTAGGCACTTAAATGTGATTCGCACAGTATCCACGTAGATATGGATGTAGATGTAGAAGCCTTTCCTCACTTGAAACTAAGGAAGAGTCTAGAGCATGTGCCTTAAGCGTTCAATTTCTCAGCCATTCCCATTCACGTACTAAATGATTCTCGTCTCAGTATCACAGCCTAAACCACGACCCTGTGACACCCATAGCGACATCTCAGAGTGCAGTATGGGGTCCGCTGTTCTACCACGAGACAGGGCAGCCTGCCATGAGTCACAAGGGAGGCGCTCGGGTCGCTGCCAGAGATGTGACTGACAGCAGCATTCGAGTGACGCCATGCTAGGCCTCGCTTCTGCGTATTCAGAAGTAATGGACGTCAATTTTTTTACACGAGGGCCAGAAGAAAGAAATTAATTGAAAAAATCTACTGTCGTACTGCTGTCTCATTTCAACTTGCACAGGAGACAATTTAAGGGTCTTTAAACACTGGTGTCAGAACACTGATGTCACTTTCTCAGATCATAGTATGAACCTGCAATCTTTGGTACAGTCATTAAAAAAAAATTATTTTATTTTGGTCATGGAGAAGAAGTTTGATGGTCATGCATTTTGTAAAGTAGATATTATTGCAAGTAGGGTTTAATTGCTGCTTTTTTCCCGCAAGGCACCAAGGATGTGCAGGCCTTTGTGGGAGACTATCGAAATCTGGCTCAGTTGGAAGTTTGGTCTGATAAGGAATTATTGAGTGTTGCAAAACTGAGACTAACAGGGGAAGCACAAACTTATGTAGGGTATACAGAAGCACTTAAGAGAGCCTCAACATTCGAAGGATTTAAAGAAAGGTCAGTTCAAAGACATACGGAACGAAATAGTGCCACATACTATAGGGAACAATTAGGGCTGATAACTAAGAAGAATATGGAAACCGTGGAACAATTTGCATATGGGCTAAGGAAAATTAATGGATGTACCTATGAATTGGGATAGAAAGTGAAATTATTTTCCAAGGAACTAAGATATTGCATGCAGAAATATCAAGACATGTGTGGGCTGGGTTCAGACGGATTTGTACACAGCAGTTCAGCTAGCTATAGAATGTGAAGAGAGCGATTTGTTGATTGGAATGTTCAGGAAACACAAAGTGTTGGCAGCTAATATAAAATGTTTCAGGTGTGGGCAAATGGGTCATGTAAGGAGGCAGTGTCACCAGCGTCCAGATGATGTGAATAAAGTAAGAGAAAGTAATAGTTTTAGAAGTAGAGGACCAGGCAGGAATAGCCCCAGGCCCACCTACGATCCATCCCAGTAAGATTGGATGCTACGAAATCGTATGCAGAGGGGTAATAGTAGGAAAGACAGGTCGCAGGAAATTGATGGACACAGGGACGCATGTGTTGGTCACCAGTAGTGATCTGGTGAAATGTAAGCAACACAGTACAGACTGAATGGAAAGGGGGGAGAAGAAGTGACAGTATTAGAATCGGTGGACACAGACTTCTGCCTGGATACAGTACAGTTAAACAATGTGTAGAGATTGTGTTACACATGATTAAGGGCTATGACAGGATCCTGGAATTTGATTTCTTATATCAGCATTGTGCCAGCTACATAGAGTGGAACTTGATCGAAACATTTTTAGTTAGGAGAAGCCATAGTCAGCGTAGCGATATCGCGACGGAATTCTGTCAGCAAAGACAAACCGACTAAACCACAAACGACCAAACTAAAGCTTGATTCAGACGATTGTTTACCTAAGGGTATTGCGAAACCGCTTTGGGTGAGTACTGAATCTAGCTTGCCAGTAGGACTTTTGTGAGTGGTGGAACCCTTAGAAAAATGAAGTATTAGGTCAGGTGTGCTGCTTAGTTAAAAGAGGTATTGTATACATTCAAAAAATAAGGCATGAAGAGAAGTATCTGTTTCTATAGATAATTTTAGCGCAGAGGACATAGGATTAACAAAGAGGTTGCTAATCGCTAGTGTGGAGCAAGAAGAATGGGATATGAGGTGTGTCATTGAAACTGCATAATGGAAAAAGTGAAGCATATTACACACCACTGCATACCAATTGGAAATAAATCACCTTTCTAGCGCAAATCATTCAGAATACCAAGGTACTTGCAGCCAGTTTTGGAGGAATTTATCCATCAACAGCTGAAAGATGGAATAATTGAAGAAAGTAATAGTCCATAGGGGTCAGGAACAGTCGTCATGTCAAAAAAATCATTCAATGGGTCGCAGAAACACAGGTTCTCCTTTGATTACAGACACCTAAATGCGAAAACTATAATAGACGTCTACGCGTTACCAATTATTACAGAACCTTGGATCACTTAGCGTAAAGCAAATTCTTTCAACAATGTATTTGAAGAGCGATTTTCACCAGATAGAAGCTTCACGCCTGGATCGACATAAATGAGCTTATTCAGCATAGTGTGGACAGTACCAATTCAGAAGAGTACCATACGGATTAAAAAATGCACCTGCAACATTTCAGAGGTTGTTGGACCGAGTACTCAGAGGTTTGAAACCATGGCAGTTGTTAGTGTATCTTGATGACAAAATCGTCTATGGGAGTCATATGGGACAGCATATGCAGCAATTGCAGGAAGTTTTCCTAAGGTTGAATTTAGCATACTTAACACTGAGTACAGCAAAGCGCAACTTTGTGATAGAACAGATAGCATACTTATGTCACATCATAAGTAAAAATGATTTTACGGCATATGTGAATTTCTTGTACCAGAATCTGTAAAGGAGCTGTAATCGTTCTTGGCACTAGCAAACTATTACCGGTGGTTCAGAAAAGGGTTTTTGGATACTACCATACCATTGACACAGTTCAGTTGTTAAAAATGGGTACTAAATTTTTGTGGTCAGAAGAGTGCCAGCTTGCTTTGGATGAGTTAAAAGAAGCTTTAACATCGAGTCCAATATTGGTATTTCCGGAAATAATAGAGAATTTCTTTTATCATGTGATGCATGAAACCATACACTAGACTGTGTATTGTAAAAGAGGTAGAAGTCGTTTAGACATTTGATTAGATTCGAACTTGTTCCATAGATCATGCATACGACACTTCGTAATGATGTGAAATGTATCAGGTTAATAAAAGGTGTCTATCCAAGATATTAAATTACACAAAATATTACATGACACATATTTTTTTTTTTGGGTAAGAGGTGGGAAAATTACTGACTTAGTATATCCAAAAATTCATCTAATGAGTAGGAGTTACCATTAAGAAATTCTTTTAATTTCCTTTTAAATGCTATATGGCTATCTGTCAGACTTTGGTGCTATTAGGTAAGTGACCAAAGACTTTTGTGGCAGCATGATTTATCACCTTCTGAGCCAAAGTTAGATTTAACCTTGAGTAGTGAAGATGATCCTTTCTCCTAGTTCTGTAGCCATGTACACTGCTATTACTTTTGAATTCGTTCAGATTGTTAATAACAAATTTCGTAAGTAATGTATATATTGTGAGGCTACAGTGAAGATCCCTAGCTCTTTAAATAAGTGTCTGCAGGATGATCTTGGATGAGCTCCAGAACTTATTCTGATTACACGCTTTTGTGCAATGAACACTCTTTTACTCACTGATGAGTTACCCCAGAATATGATGCCATACGAAAGCAGAGAATGAAAATAGGCGTGGTAAGCTAATTTACTGAGATGCATATTGCCAAAATTTGCAGTGATCCTAATAGCATAAGTGGCTGAGCTCAAACGTCTCAGCAGATCTTCAGTGTGTTTTTTTCTAGTTCAACCGCTCATCAATGCATAAACCTAGAAATTTTGAATATTCTACCTTAGCTACCGATTTCTGATCTAAGTCTATATTTATTAATGGTGTCTTTCCATTTACTGTGTGGAACTATATATACCATGTTTTGTCAAATTTTAATGAGAGCCCATTTTGATGATTTTCTGAAAATCATCATTTACAATTTCAGCAGTTAATTCTTGTCTGTTGGGGGTGATAGATATACTTGTATCGTCAGCAAAAAGTACCAGCTTTGCATCTTCGTGAATATAGAATGGCAAGTCGTTAATATATATTAAGAACAGCAGAGGACCCAAGACCGAACCTTGTGTCACCCCATTCTTGATTGTTCCCCAGTTTGGGATATCGCCAGTTTTTTGCATATTATGTGAACTGATTATTTCAACTTTCTGCACTCTTCCAGTTAGGTATGATTTAAACCATTTGAGCGCTGTCCCATTCATACCACAGTACTTGAGCTCATCTAGGAGTATACAATCAAAAGCCTTTGAGAGATCACAAAAAATCCCAACGAGTGACTTCAGCATTTAATATTTCATTAGTGAAAGTATATATAGCATTTTCCGTCGAAAAACCTTTCTGGAAACCAAACTGACATTTTGTTAAAACTTTATTTTTACAAAGGTGTGAAGCTACTGTACAATACATTATTTGTCCAAGAATTTTGGATAAGGCAGTCACAAGGGAGAATGGGCGGTAGTTGTTGACATCAGACGTATCCCCTTTTTTATGCAGTGGTTTAACAATGGCATACTTCAGCCTATCTGGGAAAATACCCTGCTTCAGAGAGCTATTACATATGTGGCTAAGAATCCCACTTACCTCTTGGGAACAAGCTTTCATTATCCTGCTGGAAATGCCATCAATTCCATGTGAGCTTGTATTCTTGAGAGAGTTTATTATCTTATTAATTTCAGAAGGAGAGGTGGGTGGAATTTCAGTTATATCAAATTGTCTTGCTTCTTCTAATAAACATTTAGATCCTATTTTCTCTACAACATTTAAAAATGATAATTCAAAAGGTTTTCGACTTCCGGTTTGTTGTTTGTCAAGTTTCCATTCGCTTTGATGGTAATGCCGTAATCTTGTACTCTTGGTTGCCCTGTCTCTCTTGCAATAATATTCCAAATTGTTTTGATTTTGTTATCAGAGGTATTAATCTCAGATATGATGCACATGCTTCTGGACTTTGTAATAGCCTTTCTTAATGTAGCACAGTAGTTTTTATAATTTTGGCTGTTTCTGTTTCATTACTCTTTTTTGTTGTTAGATACAGCTCCCTTTTGTGGTTACAAGATATTTTTATTCCTTTAGTAAGCCAAGGTTTTTTGCAAGGTTTCTTATAATTAGATTTAACTATTTTCGAGGGGGAAACAGTTTTCAATTCCTTGTACACCCCATCCCTGTCTAACTGCTGAAGATCTTCCCTCAAATTTCTAATTGTTGAGTCATTAATTGTATGCACAACTTTGGAGGGTAGTTTTGAATTACTGAATGAAGCTACGTCATATACTGTAACTAGCTAGTAGCCTATGTATCAGGGCAACTAAATTCTCTGGAAAGAAATTATTCCACAACGTAGAAAGAGATGTTAAGATTTATTTAAGGAACAACATATTTCAAATGTTATCTGTACCGTAAAAAGGTTAGAGTTGTAACAGATAATGTGGCATTAAAATTGTTGTTGGGATTAAAAAATACTTCCAATAGGTTGTCACGTTGTGCACTAAGACAAAGTGAAATTGATTTTGAAGTTATGCATAAATCTGGGAAGAATCACAGAAATATGGGCAGGTTAAGTAGAAAAGTAGTAGTATTACATGTTGGGGGTAATAAGCATAAGAATGACAAGCTGCACAAAAAGTAGATGAAGCATTAAGCAGTATTTTAAGCAGTCATAGTTTTGTATGGAGGATGGGTCGGTATATAAAGAAACCAAGTTGGGCCGCAGGTGAAGCTAAGGAATAGCATGCTACAACAAGCTCAAAATCACATATTAGTGGGTCATGGAGGTTGCAGATCTACCAACAGAAGAGTAGTGAAAAGGTATTGATAGAGGAACAGGCAGACAGACGTAAACCAGTATGCGTGGAACTGCATACAGCGCACACAGAGAGCGGATTTGTGTCCAATGAGAGTACCATTGCAGGGTTATCTGAAACATAAGGTTTTTCTGGGGATTGATGTTTAGGTGCATTAAAAAAAACACCTGCAGGGAATAAGTACATACTCACGATCATAAATCATTTTTCATGATACTTAGAAATTGTCACAGTGTCAAACTAACAGGCAGAAACAGTGGCACAAGCTCTTTTGAATAATTGGATACTGATTTTGTATTGCCTGAAACAATAACGATAGACCAGGGAACGAATTCCATGTCAGATCTCTTCAAGAACTTGTGTACGTTACTGAATGTGAAGAAGTTAAGAATGAACTCTCTCCATCGACAAGCCAATGGAAGAAGTGAAAGAGTGCACAGGACGATCAGGGACATGATTGAATACTGCAATGACTCACATCAAACCAACCAGGATGTCTATTTGAACTATATCATCTCCACCTTCGACTTAAAGCAGCACACAAATCCAGGATTATGGCTATATGAAATAGCAATTCCTTATCATACTCTCTAGTCCTCCCTTTCGTCACTTTCAATATGTCAAATGGTGATATCGTTTTACGACCATATTGAAAGTGAAGAACGGGAAGACTTGAGAGTCTGTTAAGGAATTTGCCAGAGTGATTAGGGAAATTTGGAATGCAGTACAGAATGCAAATACACGAGCACTGGAAAAATAAGAAGAAGCAGTGTATCATACAGTAAGAATGCCACAGTATAAGGTTGATCAGTGGCGATGCTGCCAACTTTGTGTACGCCTAAGGGAAAGATAAAAAAAGTTTTTTGAGAAGTATCAGGGGCCATACCAAGTGGTAGACACTATGTCACCAGTAAATGTCTAGATTAAATTGTCGAGGAGACCGATAATTGTGCGTGTAGGGAGGTTGAAAGCTTTTCAAGGGAGTACGGAAGTAATTCCAGGGATAGGAATGTGAACCAGAATGGTAGAGTGAGGCGAAAGGTATTAGAAGAGGAAAAAAGAAGTTGTGAAAGAAACAGTAATGAGGAACCCATATGGATTAAGGCCTAGGAAACGGACATTAATCTTTTTTTTTTTTAGTTATGTTTACATTTAGTGCATTTAGTGTAAGCAGCTGTGGGGCAGCAAAGAATTAAAGGGGGAGGGTAGTAATAGGTACTCCTGCTGATAGGTGAGGTTTAGAGAAGGACGTATTGAATAACATACGACTACTACAACTCACCTGAGAAGTAAAGCGGCGAGTTGCAGAAGAGGCACTTGATCAGAATACCAGGGAACTACAAACTGAAGTGGAAGTCTTAGACAGGGAAGTAGTAATGACAAAGTGGTTGCAGTTCGTGTATGTTAGTGTTTGTGAAGCACAAGGGAAAGTGAGAGAACTATAGGAGGCTATGTAGCAGGCTGTAAGGGATCAGTTAGGTGCAAATTCGCTGTCGGCAGAGCAGTATTTAAAGGCTCTAATTAAAGTACAGAAGGAATTAGCCGGCCAAAGTGGCCGTGCGGTTAAAGGCGCTGCAGTCTGGAACCGCAAGACCGCTATGGTCGCAGGTTCGAATCCTGCCTCGGGCATGAATGTTTGTGATGTCCTTAGGTTAGTTCGGTTTAACTAGTTCTAAGTCCTACGGGACTAATGACCTCAGCAGTTGAGTCCCATAGTGCTCACAGCCATTTTGAAGGAATTACCACCGGAGTTTCTACTGCTTTCCTGACGACCGCAGACTGTGTGGTACTGGTGTGCTAGACTCGCACGTCTCTCGCGGTTGACTTACGTATTGTGCGCAGCCGATCTTCTTCTCAAGGCAGACGGATGCGTCGATCTCCACAATGCTTCTTCTCCTAAGATTTCGTACTGGTTGTGGGAATTATACTGAACTACTTCTCTACTTTGGAAATGATCTCTTACTCTCAGAATACTTTCATATTATCTTGTCTGTATTTTCCTCTTCGCAATATAACAAATACACAAGTTTCACATTCTTTTCAATTTCTCGCAAATTAACCCTGTCTGGAAAACATTAGTACTTAATATGTAACACTACAGTCTCTTTTGGTGTTAA